>NW_027464798.1:0-90000 GCF_043290135.1 Rhipicephalus microplus
TAAACAATGTCACTTAGTGAGATGTAGTGTTTTTCAACATAACAAGTCGGGAACTACGATATCTAATGTGAAAGCGCATGAAACCGTCGTAATCTTGTAGAAAACATTGTAAAGTTGCGAGTAAAACGTTTTCTAACGATAGAAGTGCGAAGGTTAGCTTGAGTTATGTTAGTTTAAGCTATGTAGCGTCGTGAGACCACCAAAAAGGACGTCATCTAACGAGATAGTGTTGTTTTATTGCATGTACGAAACTGCAATAGGTGAAATGTTGTGAAAGTACACAAAACGGCATGAACAAGCCAGATACTGCGTGTTGTACCGTTACAAGTGCGAAACTGCTTTAATGTGATATTCTCGTTAAAGCGCATGCAAGAATCGTGAAACCTTAAAGAACGATGTCATTTAGCGAGATACAGCGTTCTGTACTGTAATAAGTTGGTGAGAAACTGTGAGGTCAAGCAAATATCGTAATTGTGAACGAAACAGTGTAATTGAGCGTCTTTGGATACAAGTGCGAATGTTAGGTTAGGTTAAGATATGAACCGTCGTAAAAACGCATAAAAAATGTCACTCAGTGAGATGCAGTGTTTTTCACCATTACAAGTCGGGAACTGCGATATCTATTGTGAAAGCGCTTGCAACCGTCGTCAGGTTAGGTTAGGTTAGGTTAGGTTAGGTTACGTTAGGTTAGGTTAGGTTAGGTTAGGTTTGGTTAGGTTAGGTTAGGTTAGGTTAGGTTAGGGTATGTTAGGTAAGGTTTGGTTAGGTTAAGTTAGGTTAGGTTGGGTTAGGTAAGGTTAGGATAGGTTAAGATATGAACCGCGCTAAAACCGCATTAAACAATGTCACTTAGTGAGATGCTGTGTTTTTCACCATTACAAGTCGGGAACTGCGAGATCTAATGTGAAAGCGCATGAAACCGTCGTAATCTTGTAGAAAACATTGTAAAGTAGCGAATAAAACGTTTTCTAACGATAGAAGTGCGAAGGTTCGGTTAGTTTGAGCTAGGTAGCGTCGTGAAACCACCAAAAACGATGTCATCTAACGAGATAGTGTTGTTTTATTGCGAGTACGAAACTGCGATAGGTGAAATATTGGGAAAGCACACAAAATGGCATGAACTAGCCAGATACTGCGTCTTGTGCCGTTACAAGTGCGAAACTGCTTTATTGTGATATTCTCGTTAAAGCGCATGCAAGTATCGTGAAACCTTAAAGAACGATGTCATTTAGCGAGATACAGCGTTCTGTACTGTAATAAGTTGGTGAGAAACTGTGAGGTCAAGCAAATATCGTAATTGTGAACGAAACAGTGTAATTGAGCGTCTTTAGATACAAGTGCGAATGTTAGGTTAAGTTAAGATATGAACCGTCGTAAAACCGCATTAAACAATGTCAATTAGTGAGATGCAGTGTTTTTCACCATTAAAAGTCGGGAACTGCGATATCTAATGTGAAAGCGCTTGCAACCGTCGTTAGGTTAGGTTAGGTTAGGTTAGGTTAGATTAGGTTAGGTTGGGTTGAGTTGGGTTAGGTTAGGTTAGGTTAGGTTACGTTAGGTTAGGTTAGGTTACGTTAGGTTAGGTTAGGTTAGGTTACGTTAGGTTAGGTTAGGTTAGGTAAGGATAATTTGGTTAGGTTAGGTAAGGTTAGGTTAGGTTAGGTTAGGTTTGGTTAGGTTAGGTTAGGTTAGGTTATGTTAGGTTAGGTTGGGTTAGGTTAGGTTAGGTTACGTTAGGTTATGTTAGGTTAGGTTGGGTTAGGTTAGGTTAGGTTACGTTAGGTTAAGGTATGAACCGTCGTAAAACCGCATTAAACAATGTCACTTAGTAAGATTTAGTGTTTTTCAACATTACAAGTCGGGAACTACGATATCTAATGTGAAAGCGCATGAAACCGTCGTAATCTTGTAGAAAACATTGTAAAGTTGCGAGTAAAACGTTTTCTAACGATAGAAGTGGGAAGGTTAGCTTGAGTTATGTTAGTTTAAGCTATGTAGCGTCGTGAGACCACCAAAAAGGACGTCATCTAACGAGATAGTGTTGTTTTATTGCATGTACGAAACTGCAATAGGTGAAATGTTGTGAAAGTACACAAAACGGCTTGAACAAGCCAGATACTGCGTGTTGTACCGTTACAAGTGCGAAACTGCTGTAATGTGATATTCTCGTTAAAGCGCATGCAAGCATAGTGAAACCTTAAAGAACGATGTCATTTAGCGAGATACAGCGTTCTGTACTACAATAAGTTGGTGAAAAACTGTGAGGTTATGCAAATATCGTAATTGTGAACGAAACAGTGTAATAGAGCGTTTTTCAATACAAGTACGAATGTTAGGTTAGGTTAAGATATGAACCGTCGTAAAACCGCATTAAACAATGTCACTTAGTGAGATGCAGTGTTTTTCACCATTACAAGTCGGGAACTGCGATATCTAATGTGAAAGCGCTTGCAAACGTCGTTAGGTTACGTTAGGTTAGGTTAGGTTGGGTTAGGTTAGGTTAGGTTAGGTTAGGTTAAGATATGAACCGCGCTAAAACCGCATTAAACAATGTCACTTAGTGAGATGCAGTGTTTTTCACCATTACAAGTCGGGAACTGCGATATCTAATGTGAAAGCGCTTGCAAACGTCGTTAGGTTAGGTTAGGTTAGGTTGGGTTAGGTTAGGTTAGGTTAGGTTAAGATATGAACCGCGCTAAAACCGCAATAACCAATGTCACTTAGTGAGATGCTGTGTTTTTCACCATTACAAGTCGGGAACTGCGATATCTAAAGTGAAAGCGCATGAAACCGTCGTAATCTTGTAGAAAACATTGTAAAGTAGCGAATAAAACGTTTTCTAACGATAGAAGTGCGAAGGTTAGGTTTGTTTGAGCTACGTAGCGTCGTGAAACCACCAAAAACGATGTCACCTAACGAGATAGTGTTGTTTTATTGCGAGTACGAAACTGCGATAGGTGAAATATTGTGAAAGCACACAAAATGGCATAAACTAGCCAGATACTGCGTCTTGTGCCGTTACAAGTGCGAAACTGCTTTATTGTGATATTCTCGTTAAAGCGCATGCAAGTATCGTGAAACCTTAAAGAACGATGTCATTTAGCGAGATACAGCGTTCTGTACTGCAATAAGTTGGTGAAAAACTGTGAGGTTATGCAAATATCGTAATTGTGAACGAAACAGTGTAATAGAGCGTTTTTCAATACAAGTACGAATGTTAGGTTAGGTGAAGATATGAACCGTCGTAAAACCGCATTAAACAGTGTCACTTAGTGAGATGCAGTGTTTTTCACGATTACAAGTCGGGAACTGCGATATCTAATGTGAAAGCGCTTTCAAACGTCGTTAGGTTAGGTTACGTTAGGTTAGGTTAGGTTAGGTTACGTTAGGTTAGGTTTGGTTAGGTTAGGTTAGGTTAGGTTATGTTAGGTTAGGTTGGGTTAGGTTAGGTTAGGTTAGGTTAAGATATGAACCGCGCTAAAACCGCATTAAACAATGTCACTTAGTGAGATGCAGTGTTTTTCACCTTTACAAGTTGAGAACTGCGATATCTAATGTGAAAGCGCTTGAAACCGTCGTAATGTTGTAGAAAGCAATGTGAAGTAGCGAGTAAAACGTTTTCTACGATAGAAGTGCGAAGGTTATGTTAGGTTGAGTTATGTTAGTTTAAGCTAGGTAGCGTCGTGAAACCACCAAAAACGACGTCATCTAACGAGATAGTGTTGTTTTATTGCGAGTACGAAACTGCGATAGGTAAAATGTTGTGAAAGCACACAAAACGGCATGAACAAGCCAAATACTGCGTGTTGTACCGTTACAAGTGCGAAACTGCTTTATTGTGATATTCTCGTTAAAGCGCATGCAAGAATCGTGAAACCTTAAAGAACGATGTCATTTAGCGAGATACAGCGTTCTGTACTGTATTAAGTTGGTGAGAAACTGTGAGGTCAAGCAAATATCGTAATTGTGAACGAAACAGTGTAATTGAGCGTCTTTGGATACAAGTGCGAATGTTAGGTTAGGTTGACATATCAACCGTCGTAAAACCGCATTAAACAATGTCACTTAGTGAGATGTAGTGTTTTTCAACATTACAAGTCGGCAACTACGATATCTAACGTGAAAGCGCATGAAACCGTCGTAATCTTGTAGAAAACATTGTAAAGTTGCGAGTAAAACGTTTTCTAACGATAGAAGTGCGAAGGTTAGGTTAGGTTAGGTTAGTTTAAGCTAGGTAGCGTCTTGAAACTACCAAAAACGACGTCATCTAACGAGATAGTGTTGTTTTATTGCGAGTATTAAACTGCGATAGGTGAAATGTTGTGAAAGCACACAAAACGGCATGAACAAGCCAAATACTGCGTGTTCTACCGTTACAAGTGCGAAACTGCTATATTGTGATATTCTCGTTAAAGCGCATGCAAGAATCGTGAAACCTTAAAGAACGATGTCATTTAGCGAGATACAGCGTTCTGTACTGTAATAAGTTGGTGAGAAACTGTGAGGTCAAGCAAATATCGTAATTGTGAACGAAACAGTGTAATTGAGCGTCTTTGGATACAAGTGCGAATGTTAGGTTAGGTTAAGATATGAACCGTCGTAAAAACGCATAAAAAATGTCACTCAGTGAGATGCAGTGTTTTTCACCATTACAAGTCGGGAACTGCGATATCTAATGTGAAAGCGCTTGCAACCGTCGTCAGGTTAGGTTAGGTTAGGTTAGGTTAGGTTACGTTAGGTTAGGTTAGGTTAGGTTAGGTTTGGTTAGGTTAGGTTAGGTTAGGTTAGGTTAGGGTATGTTAGGTAAGGTTTGGTTAGGTTAGGTTAGGTTAGGTTGGGTTAGGTAAGGTTAGGATAGGTTAAGATATGAACCGCGCTAAAACCGCATTAAACAATGTCACTTAGTGAGATGCTGTGTTTTTCACCATTACAAGTCGGGAACTGCGAGATCTAATGTGAAAGCGCATGAAACCGTCGTAATCTTGTAGAAAACATTGTAAAGTAGCGAATAAAACGTTTTCTAACGATAGAAGTGCGAAGGTTCGGTTAGTTTGAGCTAGGTAGCGTCGTGAAACCACCAAAAACGATGTCATCTAACGAGATAGTGTTGTTTTATTGCGAGTACGAAACTGCGATAGGTGAAATATTGGGAAAGCACACAAAATGGCATGAACTAGCCAGATACTGCGTCTTGTGCCGTTACAAGTGCGAAACTGCTTCATTGTGATATTCTCATTAAAGCGCATGCAAGTATCGTGAAACCTTAAAGAACGATGTCATTTAGCGAGATACAGCGTTCTGTACTGTAATAAGTTGGTGAGAAACTGTGAGGTCAAGCAAATATCGTAATTGTGAACGAAACAGTGTAATTGAGCGTCTTTAGATACAAGTGCGAATGTTAGGTTAAGTTAAGATATGAACCGTCGTAAAACCGCATTAAACAATGTCACTTAGTGAGATGCAGTGTTTTTCACCATTACAAGTCGGGAACTGCGATATCTAATGTGAAAGCGCTTGCAAACGTCGTTAGGTTACGTTAGGTTAGGTTAGGTTGGGTTAGGTTAGGTTAGGTTAGGTTAGGTTAAGATATGAACCGCGCTAAAACCGCATTAAACAATGTCACTTAGTGAGATGCAGTGTTTTTCACCATTACAAGTCGGGAACTGCGATATCTAATGTGAAAGCGCTTGCAAACGTCGTTAGGTTAGGTTAGGTTAGGTTGGGTTAGGTTAGGTTAGGTTAGGTTAGGTTAAGATATGAACCGCGCTAAAACCGCAATAAACAATGTCACTTAGTGAGATGCTGTGTTTTTCACCATTACAAGTCGGGAACTGCGATATCTAATGTGAAAGCTCTTGCAAACGTCGTTAGGTTAGGTTAGGTTAGGTTAGGTTAGGTTAGGTTATGTTAGGTAAGGTTTGGTTAGGTTAGGTTAGGTTGGGTTAGGTGAGGTTAGGTTAGGTTAAATTAGGTTAGGTTAGGTTAGGTTAGGTTAAGATATGAACCGCGCTAAAACCGCATTAAACAATGTCACTTAGTGAGATGCTGTGTTTTTCACCATTACAAGTCGGGAACTGCGATATCTAATGTGAAAGCGCATGAAACCGTCGTAATCTTGTAGAAGACATTGTAAAGTAGCGAATAAAACGTTTTCTAACGATAGAAGTGCGAAGGTTAGGTTAGTTTGAGCTACGTAGCGTCGTGAAACCACCAAAAACGATGTCATCTAACGAGATAGTGTTGTTTTATTGCGAGTACGAAACTGCGATAGGTGAAATATTGTGAAAGCACACAAAATGGCATAAACTAGCCAGATACTGCGTCTTGTGTCTTTACAAGTGCGAAACTGCTTTATTTTGATATTCTCGTTAAAGCGCATGCAAGTATCGTGAAACCTTAAAGAACGATGTCATTTAGCGAGATACAGCGTTCTGTACTGTAATAGGTTGGTGAGAAACTGTGAGGTCAAGCAAATATTGTAATTGTGAACGAAACAGTGTAATTGAGCGTCTTTGGATACAAGTGCGAATGTTAGGTTAGGTTCAGATATGAACCGTCGTAAAACCGCATTAAACAATGTCACTCAGTGAGATGCAGTGTTTTTCACCATTACAAGTCGGGAACTGCGGTATCTAATGTGAAAGCGCTTGCAACCGTCGTTAGGTTAGGTTAGGTTAGGTTAGGTTAGGTTAGGTTAGGTTAGGTTAGGTTTGGTTAGGTTAGGTTAGCTTAGGTTAGGGTATGTTAGGTAAGGTTTGGTTAGGTTAGGTTAGGTTAGGTTGGGTTAGGTAAGGTTAGGTTAGGTTAAGATATGAACCGCGCTAAAACCGCATTAAACAATGTCACTTAGTGAGATGCTGTGTTTTTCACCATTACAAGTCGGGAACTGCGATATCTAATGTGAAAGCGCATGAAACCGTCGTAATCTTGTAGAAAACAGTGTAAAGTAGCGAATAAAACGTTTTCTAACGTAGAAGTGCGAAGGTTCGGTTAGTTGGAGCTAGGTAGCGTCGTGAAACCACCAAAAACGATGTCATCTAACGAGATAGTGTTGTTTTATTGCGAGTACGAAACTGCGATAGGTTTAATATTGGGAAAGCACACAAAATGGCATGAACTAGCCAGATACTGCGTCTTGTGCCGTTACAAGTGCGAAACTGCTTTATTGTGATATTCTCGTTAAAGCGCATGCAAGTATCGTGAAACCTTAAAGAACGATGTCATTTAGCGAGATACAGCGTTCTGTACTGTAATAAGTTGGTGAGAAACTGTGAGGTCAAGCAAATATCGTAATTGTGAACGAAACAGTGTAATTGAGCGTCTTTAGATACAAGTGCGAATGTTAGGTTAGGTTGACATATCAACCGTCGTAAAACCGCATTAAACAATGTCACTCAGTGAGATGCAGTGTTTTTCACCATTACAAGTCGGGAACTGCGGTATCTAATGTGAAAGCGCTTGCAACCGTCGTTAGGTTAGGTTAGGTTAGGTTAGGTTACGTTAGGTTAGGTTAGGTTAAGATATGAACCGCGCTAAAACCGCATTAAACAATGTCACTTAGTGAGATGCTGTGTTTTTCACCATTACAAGTCGGGAACTGCGATATCTAATGTGAAAGCGCATGAAACCGTCGTAATCTTGTAGAAAACATTGTAAAGTAGCGAATAAAACGTTTTCTAACGATAGAAGTGTGAAGGTTCGGTTAGTTTGAGCTAGGTAGCGTCGTGAAACCACCAAAAACGATGTCATCTAACGAGATAGTGTTGTTTTATTGCGAGTACGAAACTGCGATAGGTGAAATATTGTGAAAGCACACAAAATGGCATAAACCAGCCAGATACTGCGTCTTGTGTCGTTACAAGTGCGAAACTGCTTTATTGTGATATTCTCGTTAAAGCGCATGCAAGCATCGTGAAACCTTAAAGAACAATGTCAGTATGCGAGATACAGCGTTCTGTACTGCAATAAGTTGGTGAAAAACTGTGAGGTTATGCAAATGTCGTAATTGTGAACATAACAGTGTAATAGAGCGTTTTTAGATACAAGTGCGAATGTCAGGTTAGGTTAAGATATGAACCGTCGTAAAACCACATTAAACAATGTCACTTAGTGAGATGCAGTGTTTTTCACCATTACAAGTCGGGAACTGCGATATTTAATGTGAAAGCGCTTGCAAACGTCGTTAGGTTATGTTAGGTTAGGTTAGGTTAGGTTAGGTTAGGTTACGTTAGGTTAGGTTAGGTTAGGTTAGGTTAGGTTAGATTAGGTTAGGTTGGGTTGAGTTGGGTTAGGTTGGGTTAGGTTAGGTTAGGTTAGGTTAAGATATGAACCGCGCTAAAACCGCATTAAACAATGTCACTTAGTGAGATGCTGTGTTTTTCACCATTACAAGTCGGGAACTGCGATATCTAATGTGAAAGCGCATGAAACCGTCGTAATCTTGTAGAAAACATTGTAAAGTAGCGAATAAAACGTTTTCTAACGATAGAAGTGCGAAGGTTAGGTTAGTTTGAGCTACGTAGCGTCGTGAAACCACCAAAAACGATGTCATCTCACGAGATAGTGTTGTTTTATTGCGAGTACGAAACTGCGATAGGTGAAATATTGTGAAAGCACACAAAATGGCATAAACTAGCCAGATACTGCGTCTTGTGTCGTTACAAGTGCGAAACTGCTTTATTGTGATATTCTCGTTAAAGCGCATGCAAGTATCGTGAAACCTTAAAGAACGATGTCATTTAGCGAGATACAGCGTTCTGTACTGTAATAAGTTGGTGAGAAACTGTGAGGTCAAGCAAATATCGTAATTGTGAACGAAACAGTGTAATTGAGCGTCTTTGGATACAAGTGCGAATGTTAGGTTAGGTTGACATATCAACCGTCGTAAAACCGCATTAAACAATGTCACTTAGTGAGATGCAGTGTTTTTCACCATTACAAGTCGGGAACTGCGATATCTAATGTGAAAGCGCTTGCAAACGTCGTTAGGTGAGGTTAGGTTAGGGTAGGTTAGGTTACGTTAGGTTAGGTTAGGTTAGGTTAGGGTATGTTAGGTTAGGTTGGGTTAGGTTAGGTTAGGTTACGTTAGGTTAAGGTATGAACCGTCGTAAAACCGCATTAAACAATGTCACTTAGTGAGATGCAGTGTTTTTCAACTTTACAAGTTGGGAACTGCGATATCTAATGTGAAAGCGCTTGAAACCGTCGTAATGTTGTAGAAAGCAATGTAAAGTAGCGAGTAAAACGTTTTCTAACGATAGAAGTGCGAAGGTTATGTTAGGTTGAGTTATGTTAGTTTAAGCTAGGTAGCGTCGTGAAACCACCAAAAACGACGTCATCTAACGAGATAGTGTTGTTTTATTGCGAGTACGAAACTGCGATAGGTAAAATGTTGTGAAAGCACACAAAACGGCATGAACAAGCCAAATACTGCGTGTTGTACCGTTACAAGTGCGAAACTGCTATGTTGTGACATTCTCGGTAAAGCGCATGCAAGTATCGTGAAACCTTAAAGAACGATGTCATTTAGCGAGATACAGCGTTCTGTACTGCAATAAGTTGGTGAAAAACTGTGAGGTTATGCAAATATCGTAATTGTGAACGAAATAGTGTAATTGAGCGTCTTTAGATACAAGTGCGAATGTTAGGTTGGGTTGACATATCAACCGTCGTAAAACCGCATTAAACAATGTCACTTAGTGAGATGTAGTGTTTTTCAACATTACAAGTCGGCAACTACGATATCTAATGTGAAAGCGCATGAAACCGTCGTAATCTTGTAGAAAACATTGTAAAGTTGCGAGTAAAACGTTTTCTAACGATAGAAGTGCGAAGATTAGGTTAGGTTAGGTTAGTTTAAGCTAGGTAGCGTCGTGAAACTACCAAAAACGACGTCATCTAACGAGATAGTGTTGTTTTATTGCGAGTATTAAACTGCGATAGGTGAGATGTCGTGAAAGCACACAAAACGGCATGAACAAGCCAAATACTGCGTGTTCTACCGTTACAAGTGCGAAACTGCTATATTGTGATATTCTCGTTAAAGCGCATGCAAGCATCGTGAAACCTTAAAGAACAATGTCATTTAGCGAGATACAGCGTTCTGTACTGCAATAAGTTGGTGAAAAACTGTGAGGTTATGCAAATATCGTAATTGTGAACATAACAGTGTAATAGAGCGTTTTTAGATACAAGAGCGAATGTCAGGTTAGGTTAAGATATGAACCGTCGTAAAACCACATTAAACAATGTCACTTAGTGAGATGCAGTGTTTTTCACCATTACAAGTCGGGAACTGCGATATCTAATGTGAAAGCGCTTGCAAACGTCGTTAGGTTATGTTAGGTTAGGTTAGGTTAGGTTAGGATAGGTTAGGTTACGTTAGGTTAGGTTAGGTTAGGTTAGGTTAGATTAGGTTAGGTTGGGTTGAGTTGGGTTGGGTTAGGTTAGGTTAGGTTAGGTTAAGATATGAACCGCGCTAAAACCGCATTAAACAATGTCACTTAGTAAGATGCTGTGTTTTTCACCATTACAAGTCGGGAACTGCGATATCTAATGTGAAAGCGCATGAAACCGTCGTAATCTTGTAGAAAACATTGTAAAGTAGCGAATAAAACGTTTTCTAACAATAGAAGTGCGAAGGTTAGGTTAGTTTGAGCTAGGTAGCGTCGTGAAACCACCAAAAACGATGTCATCTAACGAGATAGTGTTGTTTTATTGCGAGTACGAAACTGGGATAGGTGAAATATTGGGAAAGCGCACAAAAAGGCATGAACTAGCCAGATACTGCGTCTTGTGCCGTTACAAGTGCGAAACTGCTTTATTGTGATATTCTCGTTAAAGCGCATGCAAGTATCGTGAAACCTTAAAGAACGATGTCATTTAGCGAGATACAGCGTTCTGTACTGTAATAAGTTGGTGAGAAACTGTGAGGTCAAGCAAATATCGTAATTGTGAACGAAACAGTGTAATTGAGCGTCTTTAGATACAAGTGCGAATGTTAGGTTAAGTTAAGATATGAACCGTCGTAAAACCGCATTAAACAATGTCAATTAGTGAGATGCAGTGTTTTTCACCATTAAAAGTCGGGAACTGCGATATCTAATGTGAAAGCGCTTGCAACCGTCGTTAGGTTAGGTTAGGTTAGGTTAGGTTAGGTTAGGTTAGATTAGGTTAGGTTGGGTTGAGTTGGGTTAGGTTAGGTTAGGTTAGGTTACGTTAGGTTAGGTTAGGTTACGTTAGGTTAGGTTAGGTTAGGTTACGTTAGGTTAGGTTAGGTTAGGTAAGGATAATTTGGTTAGGTTAGGTAAGGTTAGGTTAGGTTAGGTTAGGTTTGGTTAGGTTAGGTTAGGTTAGGTTATGTTAGGTTAGGTTGGGTTAGGTTAGGTTAGGTTACGTTAGGTTATGTTAGGTTAGGTTGGGTTAGGTTAGGTTAGGTTACGTTAGGTTAAGGTATGAACCGTCGTAAAACCGAATTAAACAATGTCACTTAGTAAGATGTAGTGTTTTTCAACATTACAAGTCGGGAACTACGATATCTAATGTGAAAGCGCATGAAACCGTCGTAATCTTGTAGAAAACATTGTAAAGTTGCGAGTAAAACGTTTTCTAACGATAGAAGTGGGAAGGTTAGCTTGAGTTATGTTAGTTTAAGCTATGTAGCGTCGTGAGACCACCAAAAAGGACGTCATCTAACGAGATAGTGTTGTTTTATTGCATGTACGAAACTGCAATAGGTGAAATGTTGTGAAAGTACACAAAACGGCTTGAACAAGCCAGATACTGCGTGTTGTACCGTTACAAGTGCGAAACTGCTGTAATGTGATATTCTCGTTAAAGCGCATGCAAGCATAGTGAAACCTTAAAGAACGATGTCATTTAGCGAGATACAGCGTTCTGTACTACAATAAGTTGGTGAAAAACTGTGAGGTTATGCAAATATCGTAATTGTGAACGAAACAGTGTAATAGAGCGTTTTTCAATACAAGTACGAATGTTAGGTTAGGTTAAGATATGAACCGTCGTAAAACCGCATTAAACAATGTCACTTAGTGAGATGCAGTGTTTTTCACCATTACAAGTCGGGAACTGCGATATCTAATGTGAAAGCGCTTGCAAACGTCGTTAGGTTACGTTAGGTTAGGTTAGGTTGGGTTAGGTTAGGTTAGGTTAGGTTAGGTTAGGTTATGTTAGGTTAGGTTGGGTTAGGTTAGGTTAGGTTACGTTAGGTTGAGGTATGAACCGTCGTAAAACCGCATTAAACAATGTCACTTAGTGAGATGCAGTGTTTTTCACCTTTACAAGTTGGGAACTGCGATATCTAATGTGAAAGTGCTTGAAACCGTCGTAATGTTGTAGAAAGCAATGTAAAGTAGCGAGTAAAACGTTTTCTAACGATAGAAGTGCGAAGGTTATGTTAGGTTGAGTTATGTTAGTTTAAGCTAGGTAGCGTCGTGAAACCACCAAAAACGACGTCATCTAACGAGATAGTGTTGTTTTATTGCGAGTACGAAACTGCGATAGGTAAAATGTTGTGAAAGCACACAAAACGGCATGAACAAGCCAAATACTGCGTGTTGTACCGTTACAAGTGCGAAACTGCTATGTTGTGACATTCTCGGTAAAGCGCATGCAAGTATCGTGAAACCTTAAAGAACGATGTCATTTAGCGAGATACAGCGTTCTGTACTGTAATAAGTTGGTGAGAAACTGTGAGGTCAAGCAAATATCGTAATTGTGAACGAAACAGTGTAATTGAGCGTCTTTAGATACAAGTGCGAATGTTAGGTTAGGTTGACATATCAACCGTCGTAAAACCGCATTAAACAATGTCACTTAGTGAGATGTAGTGTTTTTCAACATTACAAGTTGGCAACTACGATATCTAATGTGAAAGCGCATGAAACCGTCGTAATCTTGTGAAAAACATTGTAAAGTTGCGAGTAAAACGTTTTCTAACGATAGAAGTGCGAAGGTTAGGTTAGGTTAGGTTAGTTTAAGCTAGGTAGCGTCGTGAAACTACCAAAAACGACGTCATCTAACGAGATAGTGTTGTTTTATTGCGAGTATTAAACTGCGATAGGTGAAATGTTGTGAAAGCACACAAAACGGCATGAACAAGCCAAATACTGCGTGTTCTACCGTTACAAGTGCGAAACTGCTATATTGTGATATTCTCGTTAAAGCGCATGCAAGCATCGTGAAACCTTAAAGAACGATGTCATTTAGCGAGATACAGCGTTCTGTACTGTAATAAGTTGGTGAGAAACTGTGAGGTCAAGCAAATATCGTAATTGTGAACGAAACAGTGTAATTGAGCGTCTTTAGATACAAGTGCGAATGTTAGGTTAGCTTGACATATCAACCGTCGTAAAGCCGCATTAAACAATGTCACTTAGTGAGATGTAGTGTTTTTCAACATTACAAGTTGGCAACTACGATATCTAATGTGAAAGCGCATGAAACCGTCGTAATCTTGTGAAAAACATTGTAAAGTTGCGAGTAAAACGTTTTCTAACGATGGAAGTGCGAAGGTTAGGTTGAGTTATGTTAGTTTAAGCTATGTAGCGTCGTGAAACCACCAAAAACGACGTCATCTAACGAGATAGTGTTGTTTTATTGCGAGTACGAAACTGCGATAGGTAAAATGTTGTGAAAGCACACAAAACGGCATGAACAAGCCAAATACTGCGTGTTGTACCGTTACAAGTGCGAAACTGCTATGTTGTGACATTCTCGTTAAAGCGCATGCAAGCATCGTGAAACCTTAAAGAACGATGTCATTTAGCGAGATACAGCGTTCTGTACTGCAATAAGTTGGTGAAAAACTGTGAGGTTATGCAAATATCGTAATTGTGAACGAAACAGTGTAATAGAGCGTTTTTCAATACAAGTACGAATGTTAGGTTATGTTATGAACCGTCGTAAAACCGCATTAAACAATGTCACTTAGTGAGATGTAGTGTTTTTCAACATTACAAGTCGGGAACTACGATATCTAATGTGAAAGCGCATGAAACCGTCGTAATCTTGTAGAAAACATTGCAAAGTTGCGAGTAAAACGTTTTCTAACGATAGAAGTGCGAAGGTTAGGTTAGGTTAGGTTAGTTTAAGCTAGGTAGCGTCGTGAAACTACCAAAAACGACGTCATCTAACGAGATAGTGTTGTTTTATAGCGAGTATTAAACTGCGATAGGTGAAATGTTGTGAAAGCACACAAAACGGCATGAACAAGCCAAATACTGCGTTTTCTACCGTTACAAGTGCGAAACTGCTATATTGTGATATTCTCGTTAAAGCGCATGCAAGCATCGTGAAACCTTAAAGAAATATGTCATTTAGCGAGATACAACGTTCTGTACTGCAATAAGTTGGTGAAAAACTGTGAGGTTATGCAAATATCGTAATTGTGAACAAAACAGTGTAATAAAGTGTTTTTAGATACAAGTGCGAATGTTAGGTTAGGTTAAGATATGAACCGTCGTAAAACCGCATTAAACAATGTCAATTAGTGAGATGCAGTGTTTTTCACCATTAAAAGTCGGGAACTGCGATATCTAATGTGAAAGCGCTTGCAACCGTCGTTAGGTTAGGTTAGGTTAGGTTTTGTTAGGTTAGGTTAGGTTAGGTTAGATTAGGTTAGGTTGGGTTGAGTTGGGTTAGGTTAGGTTAGGTTAGGTTAGGTTAGGTTGGGTTAGGTTAGGTTAGGTTAGGTTAGGTTACGTTAGGTTAGGTTAGGTTACGTTAGGTTAGGTTAGGTTACGTTAGGTTAGGTTAGGTAAGGATAATTTGGTGAGGTTAGGTAAGGTTAGGTTAGGTTAGGTTGGGTTGGGTGTTGTTGGGTTGGGTGTTGTTGGGTTGGGTTGGGTTGGGTTAGGTTGGGTTAGGTTAGGTTAGGTTACGTTAGGTTAGGTTAGGTTAGGTTACGTTAGGTTATGTTAGGTTAGGTTAGGTTACGTTAGGTTAGGTTAGGTCAGGTAAGGTTAGGTTACGTTAGAATAGGTTAGGTTAGGTTAGGTTAGGTTACGTTAGGTTAGGTTAAGTTAGGTTAGGTTAGGTTTGGTTAGGTTTGGTTAGGTTAGCTTAGGTTAGGTTAGGTTGGGTTGGGTTGGGTTGGGTTAGGTTAGGTTAGGTTAGGTTAGGTTAGGTTGGGTTAGGTTAGGTTAGGTTACGTTAGGTTAGGTTTGGTTAGGTTAGGTTAGGTTAGGTTAGGTTATGTTAGGTTAGGTTGGGTTAGGTTAGGTAAGGTTACGTTAGGTTAAGGTATGAACCGTCGTAAAACCGCATTAAACAATGTCACATAGTGAGATGCAGTGTTTTTCACCTTTACAAGTTGGGAACTGCGATATCTAATGTGAAAGCGCTTGAAACCGTCGTAATGTTGTAGAAAGCAATGTAAAGTAGCTAGTAAAACGTTTTCTAACGATAGAAGTGCGAAGGTTCGGTTAGTTTGAGCTAGGTAGCGTCGTGAAGCCACCAAAAACGATGTCATCTAACGAGATAGTGTTGTTTTATTGCGAGTACAAAACTGCGATAGGTGAAATATTGGGAAAGCACACAAAATGGCATGAACTAGCCAGATACTGCGTCTTGTGCCGTTACAAGTGCGAAACTGCTTTATTGTGATATTCTCGTTAAAGCGCATGCAAGTATCGTGAAACCTTAAAGAACGATGTCATTTAGCGAGATACAGCGTTCTGTACTGCAATAAGTTGGTGAAAAACTGTGAGGTTATGCAAATATCGTAATTGTGAACGAAACAGTGTAATAGAGCGTTTTTCAATACAAGTACGAATGTTAGGTTAGGTTAAGATATGAACCGTCGTAAAACCGCATTAAACAGTGTCACTTAGTGAGATGCAGTGTTTTTCACCATTACAAGTCGGGAACTGCGATATCTAATGTGAAAGCGCTTTCAAACGTCGTTAGGTTAGGTTACGTTAGGTTAGGTTAGGTTAGGTTAGGTTAGGTTAGGTTATGTTAGGTTACGTTGGGTTAGGTTAGGTTAGGTTACGTTAGGTTGAGGTATGAACCGTCGTAAAACCGCATTAAACAATGTCACTTAGTGAGATGCAGTGTTTTTCACCTTTACAAGTTGGGAACTGCGATATCTAATGTGAAAGCGCTTGAAACCGTCGTAATGTTGTAGAAAGCAATGTAAAGTAGCGAGTAAAACGTTTTCTAACGATAGAAGTGCGAAGGTTATGTTAGGTTGAGTTATGTTAGTTTAAGCTAGGTAGCGTCGTCAAACCACCAAAAATGACGTCATCTAACGAGATAGTGTTGTTTTATTGCGAGTACGAAACTGCGATAGGTAAAATGTTGTGAAAGCACACAAAACGGCATGAACAAGCCAAATACTGCGTGTTGTACCGTTACAAGTGCGAAACTGCTATGTTGTGACATTCTCGGTAAAGCGCACGCAAGTATCGTGAAACCTTAAAGAACGATGTCATTTAGCGAGATACAGCGTTCTGTACTGTAATAAGTTGGTGAGAAACTGTGAGGTCAAGCAAATATCGTAATTGTGAACGAAACAGTGCAATTGAGCGTCTTTAGATACAAGTGCGAATGTTAGGTTAGGTTGACATATCAACCGTCGTAAAACCGCATTAAACAATGTCACTTAGTGAGATGTAGTGTTTTTCAACATTACAAGTTGGCAACTACGATATCTAATGTGAAAGCGCATGAAACCGTCGTAATCTTGTGAAAAACATTGTAAAGTTGCGAGTAAAACGTTTTCTAACGATAGAAGTGCGAAGGTTAGGTTAGGTTAGGTTAGTTTAAGCTAGGTAGCGTCGTGAAACTACCAAAAACGACGTCATCTAACGAGATAGTGTTGTTTTATTGCGAGTATTAAACTGCGATAGGTGAAATGTTGTGAAAGCACACAAAACGGCATGAACAAGCCAAATACTGCGTGTTCTACCGTTACAAGTGCGAAACTGCTATATTGTGATATTCTCGTTAAAGCGCATGCAAGCATCGTGAAACCTTAAAGAACAATGTCATTTTGCGAGATACAGCGTTCTGTACTGCAAAAAGTTGGTGAAAAACTGTGAGGTTATGCAAATATCGTAATTGTGAACGAAACAGTGTAATAGAGCGTTTTTCATACAAGTACGAATGTTAGGTTAGGTTAAGATATGAACCGTCGTAAAACCGCATTAAACAATGTCACTTAGTGAGATGCAGTGTTTTTCACCATTACAAGTCGGGAACTGCGATATCTAAAGTGAAAGCGCATGAAACCGTCGTAATCTTGTAGAAAACATTGTAAAGTAGCGAATAAAACGTTTTCTAACGATAGAAGTGCGAAGGTTAGGTTAGTTTGAGCTACGTAGCGTCGTGAAACCACCAAAAACGATGTCATCTAACGAGATAGTGTTGTTTTATTGCGAGTACGAAACTGCGATAGGTGAAATATTGTGAAAGCACACAAAATGGCATAAACTAGCCAGATACTGCGTCTTGTGTCGTTACAAGTGCGAAACTGCTTTATTGTGATATTCTCGTTAAAGCGCATGCAAGAATCGTGAAACCTTAAAGAACGATGTCATTTAGCGAGATACAGCGTTCTGTACTGTAATAAGTTGGTGAGAAACTGTGAGGTCAAGCAAATATCGTAATTGTGAACGAAACAGTGTAATTGAGCGTCTTTGGATACAAGTGCGAATGTTAGGTTAGGTTAAGATATGAACCGTCGTAAAAACGCATAAAAAATGTCACTCAGTGAGATGCAGTGTTTTTCACCATTACAAGTCGGGAACTGCGATATCTAATGTGAAAGCGCTTGCAACCGTCGTCACTTTAGGTTAGGTTAGGTTAGGTTAGGTTACGTTAGGTTAGGTTAGGTTAGGTTAGGTTTGGTTAGGTTAGGTTAGGTTAGGTTAGGTTAGGGTATGTTAGGTAAGGTTTGGTTAGGTTAGGTTAGGTTAGGTTGGGTTAGGTAAGGTTAGGATAGGTTAAGATATGAACCGCGCTAAAACCGCATTAAACAATGTCACTTAGTGAGATGCTGTGTTTTTCACCATTACAAGTCGGGAACTGCGAGATCTAATGTGAAAGCGCATGAAACCGTCGTAATCTTGTAGAAAACATTGTAAAGTAGCGAATAAAACGTTTTCTAACGATAGAAGTGCGAAGGTTCGGTTAGTTTGAGCTAGGTAGCGTCGTGAAACCACCAAAAACGATGTCATCTAACGAGATAGTGTTGTTTTATTGCGAGTACGAAACTGCGATAGGTGAAATATTGGGAAAGCACACAAAATGGCATGAACTAGCCAGATACTGCGTCTTGTGCCGTTACAAGTGCGAAACTGCTTCATTGTGATATTCTCGTTAAAGCGCATGCAAGTATCGTGAAACCTTAAAGAACGATGTCATTTAGCGAGATACAGCGTTCTGTACTGTAATAAGTTGGTGAGAAACTGTGAGGTCAAGCAAATATCGTAATTGTGAACGAAACAGTGTAATTGAGCGTCTTTAGATACAAGTGCGAATGTTAGGTTAAGATATGAACCGTCGTAAAACCGCATTAAACAATGTCAATTAGTGAGATGCAGTGTTTTTCACCATTAAAAGTCGGGAACTGCGATATCTAATGTGAAAGCGCTTGCAACCGTCGTTAGGTTAGGTTAGGTTAGGTTAGGTTAGGTTAGGTTAGATTAGGTTAGGTTGGGTTGAGTTGGGTTAGGTTAGGTTAGGTTACGTTAGGTTAGGTTAGGTTACGTTAGGTTAGGTTAGGTTAGGTTACGTTAGGTTAGGTTAGGTTAGGTAAGGATAATTTGGTTAGGTTAGGTAAGGTTAGGTTAGGTTAGGTTAGGTTTGGTTAGGTTAGGTTAGGTTAGGTTATGTTAGGTTAGGTTGGGTTAGGTTAGGTTAGGTTACGTTAGGTTATGTTAGGTTAGGTTGGGTTAGGTTAGGTTAGGTTACGTTAGGTTAAGGTATGAACCGTCGTAAAACCGCATTAAACAATGTCACTTAGTAAGATGTAGTGTTTTTCAACATTACAAGTCGGGAACTACGATATCTAATGTGAAAGCGCATGAAACCGTCGTAATCTTGTAGAAAACATTGTAAAGTTGCGAGTAAAACGTTTTCTAACGATAGAAGTGGGAAGGTTAGCTTGAGTTATGTTAGTTTAAGCTATGTAGCGTCGTGAGACCACCAAAAAGGACGCCATCTAACGAGATAGTGTTGTTTTATTGCATGTACGAAACTGCAATAGGTGAAATGTTGTGAAAGTACACAAAACGGCTTGAACAAGCCAGATACTGCGTGTTGTACCGTTACAAGTGCGAAACTGCTGTAATGTGATATTCTCGTTAAAGCGCATGCAAGCATAGTGAAACCTTAAAGAACGATGTCATTTAGCGAGATACAGCGTTCTGTACTACAATAATTTGGTGAAAAACTGTGAGGTTATGCAAATATCGTAATTGTGAACGAAACAGTGTAATAGAGCGTTTTTCAATACAAGTACGAATGTTAGGTTAGGTTAAGATATGAACCGTCGTAAAACCGCATTAAACAATGTCACTTAGTGAGATGCAGTGTTTTTCACCATTACAAGTCGGGAACTGCGATATCTAATGTGAAAGCGCTTGCAAACGTCGTTAGGTTAGGTTAGGTTAGGTTGGGTTAGGTTAGGTTAGGTTAGGTTAGGTTAAGATATGAACCGCGCTAAAACCGCAATAAACAATGTCACTTAGTGAGATGCTGTGTTTTTCACCATTACAAGTCGGGAACTGCGATATCTAATGTGAAAGCTCTTGCAAACGTCGTTAGGTTAGGTTAGGTTAGGTTAGGTTAGGTTAGGTTATGTTAGGTAAGGTTTGGTTAGGTTAGGTTAGGTTGGGTTAGGTGAGGTTAGGTTAGGTTAAATTAGGTTAGGTTAGGTTAGGTTAGGTTAAGATATGAACCGCGCTAAAACCGCATTAAACAATGTCACTTAGTGAGATGCTGTGTTTTTCACCATTACAAGTCGGGAACTGCGATATCTAATGTGAAAGCGCATGAAACCGTCGTAATCTTGTAGAAAACATTGTAAAGTAGCGAATAAAACGTTTTCTAACGATAGAAGTGCGAAGGTTAGGTTAGTTTGAGCTACGTAGCGTCGTGAAACCACCAAAAACGATGTCATCTAACGAGATAGTGTTGTTTTATTGCGAGTACAAAACTGCGATAGGTGAAATATTGTGAAAGCACACAAAATGGCATAAACTAGCCAGATACTGCGTCTTGTGTCTTTACAAGTGCGAAACTGCTTTATTTTGATATTCTCGTTAAAGCGCATGCAAGTATCGTGAAACCTTAAAGAACGATGTCATTTAGCGAGATACAGCGTTCTGTACTGTAATAGGTTGGTGAGAAACTGTGAGGTCAAGCAAATATCGTAATTGTGAACGAAACAGTGTAATTGAGCGTCTTTGGATACAAGTGCGAATGTTAGGTTAGGTTCAGATATGAACCGTCGTAAAACCGCATTAAACAATGTCACTCAGTGAGATGCAGTGTTTTTCACCATTACAAGTCGGGAACTGCGGTATCTAATGTGAAAGCGCTTGCAACCGTCGTTAGGTTAGGTTAGGTTAGGTTAGGTTAGGTTAGGTTAGGTTAGGTTAGGTTAGGTTTGGTTAGGTTAGGTTAGCTTAGGTTAGGGTATGTTAGGTAAGGTTTGGTTAGGTTAGGTTAGGTTAGGTTGGGTTAGGTAAGGTTAGGTTAGGTTAAGATATGAACCGCGCTAAAACCGCATTAAACAATGTCACTTAGTGAGATGCTGTGTTTTTCACCATTACAAGTCGGGAACTGCGATATCTAATGTGAAAGCGCATGAAACTGTCGTAATCTTGTAGAAAACAGTGTAAAGTAGCGAATAAAACGTTTTCTAACGTAGAAGTGCGAAGGTTCGGTTAGTTTGAGCTAGGTAGCGTCGTGAAACCACCAAAAACGATGTCATCTAACGAGATAGTGTTGTTTTATTGCGAGTACGAAACTGCGATAGGTTTAATATTGGGAAAGCACACAAAATGGCATGAACTAGCCAGATACTGCGTCTTGTGCCGTTACAAGTGCGAAACTGCTTTATTGTGATATTCTCGTTAAAGCGCATGCAAGTATCGTGAAACCTTAAAGAACGATGTCATTTAGCGAGATACAGCGTTCTGTACTGTAATAAGTTGGTGAGAAACTGTGAGGTCAAGCAAATATCGTAATTGTGAACGAAACAGTGTAATTGAGCGTCTTTAGATACAAGTGCGAATGTTAGGTTAGGTTGACATATCAACGGTCGTAAAACCGCATTAAACAATGTCACTTAGTGAGATGTAGTGTTTTTCAACATTACAAGTCGGGAACTGCGATACCTAATGTGAAAGCGCATGAAACCGTCGTAATCTTGTAGAAAACATTGTAAAGTTGCGAGTAAAACGTTTTCTAACGATAGAAGTGCGAAGGTTAGGTTAGGTTAGGTTAGTTTAAGCTAGGTAGCGTCGTGAAACTACCAAAAACGACGTCATCTAACGAGATAGTGTTGTTTTATTGCGAGTATTAAACTGCGATAGGTGAAATGTTGTGAAAGCACACAAAACGGCATGAACAAGCCAAATACTGCGTGTTGTACCGTTACAAGTGCGAAACTGCTATGTTGTGATATTCTCGTTAAAGCGCATGCAAGCATCGTGAAACCTTAAAGAACGATGTCATTTAGCGAGATACAGCGTTCTGTACTGCAAAAAGTTGGTGAAAAACTGTGAGGTTATGCAAATATCGTAATTGTGAACGAAACAGTGTAATAGAGCGTTTTTCAATACAAGTACGAATGTTAGGTTAGGTTAAGATATGAACCGTCGTAAAACCGCATTAAACAATGTCACTTAGTGAGATGCAGTGTTTTTCACCATTACAAGTCGGGAACTGCGATATCTAATGTGAAAGCGCTTGCAAACGTCGTTAGGTTAGGTTAGGTTAGGTTAGGTTAGGTTAGGTTACGTTAGGTTAGGTTTGGTTAGGTTAGGTTAGGTTATGTTAGGTTAGGTTGGGTTAGGTTAGGTTAGGTTACGCTAGGTTAAGGTATGAACCATCGTAAAACCGCATTAAACAATGTCACTTAGTGAGATGCAGTGTTTTTCACCTTTACAAGTTGGGAACTGCGATATCTAATGTGAAAGCGCTTTAAACCATCGTAATGTTGTAGAAAGCAATGTAAAGTAGCGAGTAAAACGTTTTCTAACGATAGAAGTGCGAAGGTTTGTTAGGTTGAGTTATGTTAGTTTAAGCTAGGTAGCGTCGTGAAACCACCAAAAACGACGTCATCTAACGAGATAGTGTTGTTTTATTGCGAGTACGAAACTGCGATAGGTAAAATGTGAAAGCACACAAAACGGCATGAACAAGCCAAATACTGCGTGTTGTACCGTTACAAGTGCGAAACTGCTATGTTGTGACATTCTCGGTAAAGCGCACGCAAGTATCGTGAAACCTTAAAGAACGATGTCATTTAGCGAGATACAGCGTTCTGTACTGTAATAAGTTCGTGAGAAACTGTGAGGTCAAGCAAATATCGTAATTGGGAATGAAACAGTGTAATTGAGCGTCTTAAGATACAAGTGCGAATGTTAGGTTAGGTTGACATATCAACCGTCGTAAAACCGCATTAAACAATGTCACTCAGTGAGATGCAGTGTTTTTCACCATTACAAGTCGGGAACTGCGGTATCTAATGTGAAAGCGCTTGCAACCGTCGTTAGGTTAGGTTAGGTTAGGTTAGGTTACGTTAGGTTAGGCTAGGTTAGGTTTGGTTAGGTTAGGTTAGGTTAGGTTAGGGTATGTTAGGTAAGGTTTGGTTAGGTTAGGTTAGGTTAGGTTGGGTTAGGTAAGGTTAGGTTAGGTTAAGATATGAACCGCGCTAAAACCGCATTAAACAATGTCACTTAGTGAGATGCTGTGTTTTTCACCATTACAAGTCGGGAACTGCGATATCTAATGTGAAAGCGCATGAAACCGTCGTAATCTTGTAGAAAACATTGTAAAGTAGCGAATAAAACGTTTTCTAACGATAGAAGTGCGAAGGTTCGGTTAGTTTGAGCTAGGTAGCGTCGTGAAACCACCAAAAACGATGTCATCTAACGAGATAGTGTTGTTTTATTGCGAGTACGAAACTGCGATAGGTGAAATATTGTGAAAGCACACAAAATGGCATAAACTAGCCAGATACTGCGTCTTGTGTCGTTACAAGTGCGAAACTGCTTTATTGTGATATTCTCGTTAAAGCGCATGCAAGCATCGTGAAACCTTAAAGAACAATGTCAGTATGCGAGATACAGCGTTCTGTACTGCAATAAGTTGGTGAAAAACTGTGAGGTTATGCAAATGTCGTAATTGTGAACATAACAGTGTAATAGAGCGTTTTTAGATACAAGTGCGAATGTCAGGTTAGGTTAAGATATGAACCGTCGTAAAACCGCATTACACAATGTCACTTAGTGAGATGCAGTGTTTTTCACCTTTACAAGTTGGGAACTGCAATATCTAATGTGAAAGCGCTTGAAACCGTCGTAATGTTGTAGAAAGCAAGGTAAAGTAGCGAGTAAAACGTTTTCTAACGATAGAAGTGCGAAGGTTATGTTAGGTTGAGTTATGTTAGTTTAAGCTATGTAGCGTCGTGAAACCACCAAAAACGACGTCATCTAACGAGATAGTGTTGTTTTATTGCGAGTACGAAACTGCGATAGGTAAAATGTTGTGAAAGCACACAAAACGGCATGAACAAGCCAAATACTGCGTGTTGTACCGTTACAAGTGCGAAACTGCTATGTTGTGACATTCTCGTTAAAGCGCATGCAAGCATCGTGAAACCTTAAAGAACGATGTCATTTAGCGAGATACAGCGTTCTGTACTGCAATAAGTTGGTGAAAAACTGTGAGGTTATGCAAATATCGTAATTGTGAACGAAACAGTGTAATAGAGCGTTTTTCAATACAAGTACGAATGTTAGGTTATGTTAAGATATGAACCGTCGTAAAACCGCATTAAACAATGTCACTTAGTGAGATGCAGTGTTTTTCACCATTACAAGTCGGGAACTGCGGTATCTAATGTGAAAGCGCTTGCAACCGTCGTTAGGTTAGGTTAGGTTAGGTTAGGTTAGGTTAGGTTAGGTTAGGTTAGGTTAGGTTTGGTTAGGTTAGGTTAGGTTAGGTTAGGGTATGTTAGGTAAGGTTTGGTTAGGTTAGGTTAGGTTAGGTTGGGTTAGGTAAGGTTAGGTTAGGTTAAGATATGAACCGCGCTAAAACCGCATTAAACAATGTCACTTAGTGAGATGCTGTGTTTTTCACCATTACAAGTCGGGAACTGCGATATCTAATGTGAAAGCGCATGAAACCGTCGTAATCTTGTAGAAAACAGTGTAAAGTAGCGAATAAAACGTTTTCTAACGTAGAAGTGCGAAGGTTCGGTTAGTTTGAGCTAGGTAGCGTCGTGAAACCACCAAAAACGATGTCATCTAACGAGATAGTGTTGTTTTATTGCGAGTACGAAACTGCGATAGGTTTAATATTGGGAAAGCACACAAAATGGCATGAACTAGCCAGATACTGCGTCTTGTGCCGTTACAAGTGCGAAACTGCTTTATTGTGATATTCTCGTTAAAGCGCATGCAAGTATCGTGAAACCTTAAAGAACGATGTCATTTAGCGAGATACAGCGTTCTGTACTGTAATAAGTTGGTGAGAAACTGTGAGGTCAGCAAATATCGTAATTGTGAACGAAACAGTGTAATAGAGCGTTTTTCAATACAAGTACGAATGTTAGGTTAGGTTAAGATATGAACCGTCGTAAAACCGCATTAAACAATGTCACTTAGTGAGATGTAGTGTTTTTCAACATTACAAGTCGGCAACTACGATATCTAATGTGAAAGCGCATGAAACCGTCGTAATCTTGTAGAAAACATTGTAAAGTTGCGAGTAAAACGTTTTCTAACGATAGAAGTGCGAAGGTTAGGTTAGGTTAGGTTAGTTTAAGCTAGGTAGCGTCTTGAAACTACCAAAAACGACGTCATCTAACGAGATAGTGTTGTTTTATTGCGAGTATTAAACTGCGATAGGTGAAATGTTGTGAAAGCACACAAAACGGCATGAACAAGCCAAATACTGCGTGTTCTACCGTTACAAGTGCGAAACTGCTATATTGTGATATTCTCGTTAAAGCGCATGCAAGCATCGTGAAACCTTAAAGAACAATGTCATTTTGCGAGATACAGCGTTCTGTACTGCAAAAAGTTGGTGAAAAACTGTGAGGTTATGCAAATATCGTAATTGTGAACGAAACAGTGTAATAGAGCGTTTTTCAATACAAGTACGAATGTTAGGTTAGGTTAAGATATGAACCGTCGTAAAACCGCATTAAACAATGTCACTTAGTGAGATGCAGTGTTTTTCACCATTACAAGTCGGGAACTGCGATATCTAAAGTGAAAGCGCATGAAACCGTCGTAATCTTGTAGAAAACATTGTAAAGTAGCGAATAAAACGTTTTCTAACGATAGAAGTGCGAAGGTTAGGTTAGTTTGAGCTACGTAGCGTCGTGAAACCACCAAAAACGATGTCATCTAACGAGATAGTGTTGTTTTATTGCGAGTACGAAACTGCGATAGGTGAAATATTGTGAAAGCACACAAAATGGCATAAACTAGCCAGATACTGCGTCTTGTGTCGTTACAAGTGAGAAACTGCTTTATTGTGATATTCTCGTTAAAGCGCATGCAAGAATCGTGAAACCTTAAAGAACGATGTCATTTAGCGAGATACAGCGTTCTGTACTGTAATAAGTTGGTGAGAAACTGTGAGGTCAAGCAAATATCGTAATTGTGAACGAAACAGTGTAATTGAGCGTCTGTGGATACAAGTGCGAATGTTAGGTTAGGTTAAGATATGAACCGTCGTAAAAACGCATAAAAAATGTCACTCAGTGAGATGCAGTGTTTTTCACCATTACAAGTCGGGAACTGCGATATCTAATGTGAAAGCGCTTGCAACCGTCGTCAGGTTAGGTTAGGTTAGGTTAGGTTAGGTTACGTTAGGTTAGGTTAGGTTAGGTTAGGTTAGGTTAGGTTAGGTTAGGGTATGTTAGGTAAGGTTTGGTTAGGTTAGGTTAGGTTAGGTTGGGTTAGGTAAGGTTAGGATAGGTTAAGATATGAACCGCGCTAAAACCGCATTAAACAATGTCACTTAGTGAGATGCTGTGTTTTTCACCATTACAAGTCGGGAACTGCGAGATCTAATGTGAAAGCGCATGAAACCGTCGTAATCTTGTAGAAAACATTGTAAAGTAGCGAATAAAACGTTTTCTAACGATAGAAGTGCGAAGGTTCGGTTAGTTTGAGCTAGGTAGCGTCGTGAAACCACCAAAAACGATGTCATCTAACGAGATAGTGTTGTTTTATTGCGAGTACGAAACTGCGATAGGTGAAATATTGGGAAAGCACACAAAATGGCATGAACTAGCCAGATACTGCGTCTTGTGCCGTTACAAGTGCGAAACTGCTTCATTGTGATATTCTCGTTAAAGCGCATGCAAGTATCGTGAAACCTTAAAGAACGATGTCATTTAGCGAGATACAGCGTTCTGTACTGTAATAAGTTGGTGAGAAACTGTGAGGTCAAGCAAATATCGTAATTGTGAACGAAACAGTGTAATTGAGCGTCTTTAGATACAAGTGCGAATGTTAGGTTAAGTTAAGATATGAACCGTCGTAAAACCGCATTAAACAATGTCAATTAGTGAGATGCAGTGTTTTTCACCATTAAAAGTCGGGAACTGCGATATCTAATGTGAAAGCGCTTGCAACCGTCGTTAGGTTAGGTTAGGTTAGGTTAGGTTAGGTTAGGTTAGATTAGGTTAGGTTGGGTTGAGTTGGGTTAGGTTAGGTTAGGTTAGGTTAGGTTAGGTTACGTTAGGTTAGGTTAGGTTACGTTAGGTTAGGTTAGGTTAGGTAAGGATAATTTGGTTAGGTTAGGTAAGGTTAGGTTAGGTTAGGTTAGGTTTGGTTAGGTTAGGTTAGGTTAGGTTATGTTAGGTTAGGTTGGGTTAGGTTAGGTTAGGTTACGTTAGGTTATGTTAGGTTAGGTTGGGTTAGGTTAGGTTAGGTTACGTTAGGTTAAGGTATGAACCGTCGTAAAACCGCATTAAACAATGTCACTTAGTGAGATGCTGTGTTTTTCACCATTACAAGTCGGGAACTGCGAGATCTAATGTGAAAGCGCATGAAACCGTCGTAATCTTGTAGAAAACATTGTAAAGTAGCGAATAAAACGTTTTCTAACGATAGAAGTGCGAAGGTTCGGTTAGTTTGAGCTAGGTAGCGTCGTGAGACCACCAAAAAGGACGTCATCTAACGAGATAATGTTGTTTTATTGCATGTACGAAACTGCAATAGGTGAAATGTTGTGAAAGTACACAAAACGGCTTGAACAAGCCAGATACTGCGTGTTGTACCGTTACAAGTGCGAAACTGCTGTAATGTGATATTCTCGTTAAAGCGCATGCAAGCATAGTGAAACCTTAAAGAACGATGTCATTTAGCGAGATACAGCGTTCTGTACTACAATAAGTTGGTGAAAAACTGTGAGGTTATGCAAATATCGTAATTGTGAACGAAACAGTGTAATAGAGCGTTTTTCAATACAAGTACGAATGTTAGGTTAGGTTAAGATATGAACCGTCGTAAAACCGCATTAAACAATGTCACTTAGTGAGATGCAGTGTTTTTCACCATTACAAGTCGGGAACTGCGATATCTAATGTGAAAGCGCTTGCAAACGTCGTTAGGTTACGTTAGGTTAGGTTAGGTTGGGTTAGGTTAGGTTAGGTTAGGTTAGGTTAAGATATGAACCGCGCTAAAACCGCATTAAACAATGTCACTTAGTGAGATGCAGTGTTTTTCACCATTACAAGTCGGGAACTGCGATATCTAATGTGAAAGCGCTTGCAAACGTCGTTAGGTTAGGTTAGGTTAGGTTGGGTTAGGTTAGGTTAGGTTAGGTTAGGTTAAGATATGAACCGCGCTAAAACCGCAATAAACAATGTCACTTAGTGAGATGCTGTGTTTTTCACCATTACAAGTCGGGAACTGCGATATCTAATGTGAAAGCTCTTGCAAACGTCGTTAGGTTAGGTTAGGTTAGGTTAGGTTAGGTTAGGTTATGTTAGGTAAGGTTTGGTTAGGTTAGGTTAGGTTGGGTTAGGTGAGGTTAGGTTAGGTTAAATTAGGTTAGGTTAGGTTAGGTTAGGTTAAGATATGAACCGCGCTAAAACCGCATTAAACAATGTCACTTAGTGAGATGCTGTGTTTTTCACCATTACAAGTCGGGAACTGCGATATCTAATGTGAAAGCGCATGAAACCGTCGTAATCTTGTAGAAAACATTGTAAAGTAGCGAATAAAACGTTTTCTAACGATAGAAGTGCGAAGGTTAGGTTAGTTTGAGCTACGTAGCGTCGTGAAACCACCAAAAACGATGTCATCTAACGAGATAGTGTTGTTTTAATGCGAGTACGAAACTGCGATAGGTGAAATATTGTGAAAGCACACAAAATGGCATAAACTAGCCAGATACTGCGTCTTGTGTCTTTACAAGTGCGAAACTGCTTTATTTTGATATTCTCGTTAAAGCGCATGCAAGTATCGTGAAACCTTAAAGAACGATGTCATTTAGCGAGATACAGCGTTCTGTACTGTAATAGGTTGGTGAGAAACTGTGAGGTCAAGCAAATATCGTAATTGTGAACGAAACAGTGTAATTGAGCGTCTTTGGATACAAGTGCGAATGTTAGGTTAGGTTCAGATATGAACCGTCGTAAAACCGCATTAAACAATGTCACTCAGTGAGATGCAGTGTTTTTCACCATTACAAGTCGGGAACTGCGGTATCTAATGTGAAAGCGCTTGCAACCGTCGTTAGGTTAGGTTAGGTTAGGTTAGGTTAGGTTAGGTTAGGTTAGGTTAGGTTTGGTTAGGTTAGGTTAGCTTAGGTTAGGGTATGTTAGGTAAGGTTTGGTTAGGTTAGGTTAGGTTAGGTTGGGTTAGGTAAGGTTAGGTTAGGTTAAGATATGAACCGCGCTAAAACCGCATTAAACAATGTCACTTAGTGAGATGCTGTGTTTTTCACCATTACAAGTCGGGAACTGCGATATCTAATGTGAAAGCGCATGAAACTGTCGTAATCTTGTAGAAAACAGTGTAAAGTAGCGAATAAAACGTTTTCTAACGTAGAAGTGCGAAGGTTCGGTTAGTTTGAGCTAGGTAGCGTCGTGAAACCACCAAAAACGATGTCATCTAACGAGATAGTGTTGTTTTATTGCGAGTACGAAACTGCGATAGGTTTAATATTGGGAAAGCACACAAAATGGCATGAACTAGCCAGATACTGCGTCTTGTGCCGTTACAAGTGCGAAACTGCTTTATTGTGATATTCTCGTTAAAGCGCATGCAAGTATCGTGAAACCTTAAAGAACGATGTCATTTAGCGAGATACAGCGTTCTGTACTGTAATAAGTTGGTGAGAAACTGTGAGGTCAAGCAAATATCGTAATTGTGAACGAAACAGTGTAATTGAGCGTCTTTAGATACAAGTGCGAATGTTAGGTTAGGTTGACATATCAACCGTCGTAAAACCGCATTAAACAATGTCACTTAGTGAGATGTAGTGTTTTTCAACATTACAAGTCGGGAACTGCGATATCTAATGTGAAAGCGCATGAAACCGTCGTAATCTTGTAGAAAACATTGTAAAGTTGCGAGTAAAACGTTTTCTAACGATAGAAGTGCGAAGGTTTTATTTATTTATTTATTTATAAATACTACAATCCCTAGTCGGGACTTTGGTAGGGTGGGAAGATGAACAATGCATGATCTGGTACTACGAAATGTGTGGAACAAGTGGTAGGCGTAACCAGGTCACATAATTCGTATGACATAAAACAGAAAGTGACCTATCAAAAAAAATGAAACGCGGTTACACATCTGAACAATACACGTACGCATGCATACCAATACATATATAGCAATCCTCAATACAATTACGTGCACACAAGAACAAAATACCGAGTGTAGGTAAATAATATAGCAATAACGAAATGAAACACAAATACATGCATAGACCTTCAAGAATAAATGTGCACTCTTACTAAGTACGCATGTGTGCATATATACGAAATATAAATGAGATCCAGGTTCATGAACACAGACTAGAAGTAAAACTTGCCAATGAAGACTGTAACACTTGCTCATTTGTTAATAAATTCCAATCATTCACCGTTCTGGGGAAAAAAGAATATTTAAATGCATTATTTCGCGTTTGATGTGGTGTTAGTGTTCTATCATGCCGTAGTCTTGTGCTGTATCTAGAGGTGAGTGGCATAACAGAATATGTATCGACCTTAACATGCCCCATTAATATTTGGTAAAGAAACTTCAAACGTGAATGACGGTTTCTAGTGGATAGAGGTTGAAGCTTAGCTCTGGTTAACAGATCTGTTACTGATGTACGGTCATAGCGATTATATATAAATCGTACTGCTCTTTTCTGAATGGATTCCAGTTTATCAATATTTGTTTTGGTATATGGGTCCCAGATAATTGCAGCGTAGTCTAACCCGGGCAGAATAACGGATTTATACGCAAGGAGACGTACAGTGGGGGTGGATAGTTTCAGGTTAGGTTAGGTTAGGTTAGGTTAGTTTAAGCTAGGTAGCGTCGTGAAACTACCAAAAACGACGTCATCTAACGAGATAGTGTTGTTTTATTGCGAGTATTAAACTGCGATAGGTGAAATGTTGTGAAACACACAAAACGGCATGAACAAGCCAAATACTGCGTGTTGTACCGTTACAAGTGCGAAACTGCTATGTTGTGATATTCTCGTTAAAGCGCATGCAAGCATCGTGAAACCTTAAAGAACGATGTCATTTAGCGAGATACAGCGTTCTGTACTGCAAAAAGTTGGTGAAAAACTGTGAGGTTATGCAAATATCGTAATTGTGAACGAAACAGTGTAATAGAGCGTTTTTCAATACAAGTACGAATGTTAGGTTAGGTTAAGATATGAACCGTCGTAAAACCGCATTAAACAATGTCACTTAGTGAGATGCAGTGTTTTTCACCATTACAAGTCGGGAACTGCGATATCTAATGTGAAAGCGCTTGCAAACGTCGTTAGGTTAGGTTAGGTTAGGTTAGGTTAGGTTAGGTTAGGTTACGTTAGGTTAGGTTTGGTTAGGTTAGGTTAGGTTATGTTAGGTTAGGTTGGGTTAGGTTAGGTTAGGTTACGCTAGGTTAAGGTATGAACCATCGTAAAACCGCATTAAACAATGTCACTTAGTGAGATGCAGTGTTTTTCACCTTTACAAGTTGGGAACTGCGATATCTAATGTGAAAGCGCTTTAAACCATCGTAATGTTGTAGAAAGCAATGTAAAGTAGCGAGTAAAACGTTTTCTAACGATAGAAGTGCGAAGGTTTGTTAGGTTGAGTTATGTTAGTTTAAGCTAGGTAGCGTCGTGAAACTACCAAAAACGACGTCATCTAACGAGATAGTGTTGTTTTATTGCGAGTATTAAACTGCGATAGGTGAAATGTTGTGAAACACACAAAACGGCATGAACAAGCCAAATACTGCGTGTTGTACCGTTACAAGTGCGAAACTGCTATGTTGTGATATTTTCGTTAAAGCGCATGCAAGCATCGTGAAACCTTAAAGAACGATGTCATTTAGCGAGATACAGCGTTCTGTACTGCAAAAAGTTGGTGAAAAACTGTGAGGTTATGCAAATATCGTAATTGTGAACGAAACAGTGTAATAGAGCGTTTTTCAATACAAGTACGAATGTTAGGTTAGGTTAAGATATGAACCGTCGTAAAACCGCATTAAACAATGTCACTTAGTGAGATGCAGTGTTTTTCACCATTACAAGTCGGGAACTGCGATATCTAATGTGAAAGCGCTTGCAAACGTCGTTAGGTTAGGTTAGGTTAGGTTAGGTTAGGTTAGGTTACGTTAGGTTAGGTTTGGTTAGGTTAGGTTAGGTTATGTTAGGTTAGGTTGGGTTAGGTTAGGTTAGGTTACGCTAGGTTAAGGTATGAACCATCGTAAAACCGCATTAAACAATGTCACTTAGTGAGATGCAGTGTTTTTCACCTTTACAAGTTGGGAACTGCGATATCTAATGTGAAAGCGCTTTAAACCATCGTAATGTTGTAGAAAGCAATGTAAAGTAGCGAGTAAAACGTTTTCTAACGATAGAAGTGCGAAGGTTTGTTAGGTTGAGTTATGTTAGTTTAAGCTAGGTAGCGTCGTGAAACCACCAAAAACGACGTCATCTAACGAGATAGTGTTGTTTTATTGCGAGTACGAAACTGCGATAGGTAAAATGTGAAAGCACACAAAACGGCATGAACAAGCCAAATACTGCGTGTTGTACCGTTACAAGTGCGAAACTGCTATGTTGTGACATTCTCGGTAAAGCGCACGCAAGTATCGTGAAACCTTAAAGAACGATGTCATTTAGCGAGATACAGCGTTCTGTACTGTAATAAGTTCGTGAGAAACTGTGAGGTCAAGCAAATATCGTAATTGGGAATGAAACAGTGTAATTGAGCGTCTTAAGATACAAGTGCGAATGTTAGGTTAGGTTGACATATCAACCGTCGTAAAACCGCATTAAACAATGTCACTCAGTGAGATGCAGTGTTTTTCACCATTACAAGTCGGGAACTGCGGTATCTAATGTGAAAGCGCTTGCAACCGTCGTTAGGTTAGGTTAGGTTAGGTTAGGTTACGTTAGGTTAGGTTAGGTTAGGTTTGGTTAGGTTAGGTTAGGTTAGGTTAGGGTATGTTAGGTAAGGTTTGGTTAGGTTAGGTTAGGTTAGGTTGGGTTAGGTAAGGTTAGGTTAGGTTAAGATATGAACCGCGCTAAAACCGCATTAAACAATGTCACTTAGTGAGATGCTGTGTTTTTCACCATTACAAGTCGGGAACTGCGATATCTAATGTGAAAGCGCATGAAACCGTCGTAATCTTGTAAAAAACATTGTAAAGTAGCGAATAAAACGTTTTCTAACGATAGAAGTGCGAAGGTTCGGTTAGTTTGAGCTAGGTAGCGTCGTGAAACCACCAAAAACGATGTCATCTAACGAGATAGTGTTGTTTTATTGCGAGTACGAAACTGCGATAGGTGAAATATTGTGAAAGCACACAAAATGGCATAAACTAGCCAGATACTGCGTCTTGTGTCGTTACAAGTGCGAAACTGCTTTATTGTGATATTCTCGTTAAAGCGCATGCAAGCATCGTGAAACCTTAAAGAACAATGTCAGTATGCGAGATACAGCGTTCTGTACTGCAATAAGTTGGTGAAAAACTGTGAGGTTATGCAAATGTCGTAATTGTGAACATAACAGTGTAATAGAGCGTTTTTAGATACAAGTGCGAATGTCAGGTTAGGTTAAGATATGAACCGTCGTAAAACCACATTAAACAATGTCACTTAGTGAGATGCAGTGTTTTTCACCATTACAAGTCGGGAACTGCGATATTTAATGTGAAAGCGCTTGCAAACGTCGTTAGGTTATGTTAGGTTAGGTTAGGTTAGGTTAGGTTACGTTAGGTTAGGTTAGGTTAGGTTAGGTTAGGTTAGATTAGGTTAGGTTGGGTTGAGTTGGGTTAGGTTGGGTTAGGTTAGGTTAGGTTAGGTTAAGATATGAACCGCGCTAAAACCGCATTAAACAGTGTCACTTAGTAAGATGCTGTGTTTTTCACCATTACAAGTCGGGAACTGCGATATCTAATGTGAGAGCGCATGAAACCGTCGTAATCTTGTAGAAAACATTGTAAAGTAGCGAATAAAACGTTTTCTAACAATAGAAGTGCGAAGGTTAGGTTAGTTTGAGCTAGGTAGCGTCGTGAAACCCCAAAAAGGATGTCATCTAACGAGATAGTGTTGTTTTATTGCGAGTACGAAACTGGGATAGGTGAAATATTGGGAAAGCGCACAAAAAGGCATGAACTAGCCAGATACTGCGTCTTGTGCCGTTACAAGTGCGAAACTGCTTTATTGTGATATTCTCGTTAAAGCGCATGCAAGTATCGTGAAACCTTAAAGAACGATGTCATTTAGCGAGATACAGCGTTCTGTACTGTAATAAGTTGGTGAGAAACTGTGAGGTCAAGCAAATATCGTAATTGTGAACGAAACAGTGTAATTGAGCGTATTTAGATACAAGTGCGAATGTTAGGTTAGGTTGAGATATCAACCGTCGTAAAACCGCATTAAACAATGTCACTTAGTGAGATGCAGGGTTTTTCACCATTACAAGTCGGGAACTGCGATATCTAATGTGAAAGCGCTTGCAAACGTCGTTAGGTTAGGTTAGGTTAGGTTAGGTTAGGTTAGGTTAGGTTAGGTTAGCTTAGGTTACGTTAGGTTAGGTTAGGTTAGGTTTGGTTAGGTTATGTTAGGTAAGGTTTGGTTAGGTTAGATTAGGTTAGGTTGGGTTAGGTAAGGTTAGGTTAGGTTAAATTAGGTTAGGTTAGGTTAGGTTAGGTTAGGTTAAGATATGAACCGCGCTAAAACCGCATTAAACAATGTCACTTAGTGAGATGCTGTGTTTTTCACCATTACAAGTCGGGAACTGCGATATCTAATGTGAAAGCGCATGAAACCGTCGTAATCTTGTAGAAAACATTGTAAAGTAGCGAATAAAACGTTTTCTAACGATAGAAGTGCGAAGGTTAGGTTAGTTTGAGCTACGTAGCGTCGTGAAACCACCAAAAACGATGTCATCTCACGAGATAGTGTTGTTTTATTGAGAGTACGAAACTGCGATAGGTGAAATATTGTGAAAGCACACAAAATGGCATAAACTAGCCAGATACTGCGTCTTGTGTCGTTACAAGTGCGAAACTGCTTTATTGTGATATTCTCGTTAAAGCGCATGCAAGTATCGTGAAACCTTAAAGAACGATGTCATTTAGCGAGATACAGCGTTCTGTACTGTAATAAGTTGGTGAGAAACTGTGAGGTCAAGCAAATATCGTAATTGTGAACGAAACAGTGTAATTGAGCGTCTTTGGATACAAGTGCGAATGTTAGGTTAGGTTGACATATCAACCGTCGTAAAACCGCATTAAACAATGTCACTTAGTGAGATGCAGTGTTTTTCACCATTAAAAGTGGGGAACTGCAATATCTAATGTGAAAGCGCATGAAACCGTCGTAATCTTGTAGAAAACATTGTAAAGTTGCGAGTAAAACGTTTTCTAACGATAGAAGTGCGAAGGTTAGGTTAGGTTAGGTTAGTTTAAGCTAGGTAGCGTCGTGAAACTACCAAAAACGACGTCATCTAACGAGATAGTGTTGTTTTATTGCGAGTATTAAACTGCGATAGGTGAAATGTTGTGAAAGTACACAAAACGGCATGAACAAGCCAAATACTGCGTGTTCTACCGTTACAAGTGCGAAACTGCTATATTGTGATATTCTCGTTAAAGCGCATGCAAGCATCGTGAAACCTTAAAGAACAATGTCATTTAGCGAGATACAGCGTTCTGTACTGCTATAAGTTGGTGAAAAACTGTGAGGTTATGCAAATATCGTAATTGTGAACGAAACAGTGTAATAGAGCGTTTTTCAATACAAGTACGAATGTTAGGTTAGGTTAAGATATGAACCGTCGTAAAACCGCATTAAACAATGTCACTTAGTGAGATGCAGTGTTTTTCACCATTACAAGTCGGGAACTGCGATATCTAATGTGAAAGCGCTTGCAAACGTCGTTAGGTTACGTTAGGTTAGGTTAGGTTGGGTTAGGTTAGGTTAGGTTAGGTTAGGTTAAGATATGAACCGCGCTAAAACCGCATTAAACAATGTCACTTAGTGAGATGCAGTGTTTTTCACCATTACAAGTCGGGAACTGCGATATCTAATGTGAAAGCGCTTGCAAACGTCGTTAGGTTAGGTTAGGTTAGGTTGGGTTAGGTTAGGTTAGGTTAGGTTAGGTTAAGATATGAACCGCGCTAAAACCGCAATAAACAATGTCACTTAGTGAGATGCTGTGTTTTTCACCATTACAAGTCGGGAACTGCGATATCTAATGTGAAAGCTCTTGCAAACGTCGTTAGGTTAGGTTAGGTTAGGTTAGGTTAGGTTAGGTTATGTTAGGTAAGGTTTGGTTAGGTTAGGTTAGGTTGGGTTAGGTGAGGTTAGGTTAGGTTAAATTAGGTTAGGTTAGGTTAGGTTAGGTTAAGATATGAACCGCGCTAAAACCGCATTAAACAATGTCACTTAGTGAGATGCTGTGTTTTTCACCATTACAAGTCGGGAACTGCGATATCTAATGTGAAAGCGCATGAAACCGTCGTAATCTTGTAGAAAACATTGTAAAGTTGCGAATAAAACGTTTTCTAACGATAGAAGTGCGAAGGTTAGGTTAGTTTGAGCTACGTAGCGTCGTGAAACCACCAAAAACGATGTCATCTAACGAGATAGTGTTGTTTTATTGCGAGTACGAAACTGCGATAGGTGAAATATTGTGAAAGCACACAAAATGGCATAAACTAGCCAGATACTGCGTCTTGTGTCTTTACAAGTGCGAAACTGCTTTATTTTGATATTCTCGTTAAAGCGCATGCAAGTATCGTGAAACCTTAAAGAACGATGTCATTTAGCGAGATACAGCGTTCTCTACTGTAATAGGTTGGTGAGAAACTGTGAGGTCAAGCAAATATCGTAATTGTGAACGAAACAGTGTAATTGAGCGTCTTTGGATACAAGTGCGAATGTTAGGTTAGGTTCAGATATGAACCGTCGTAAAACCGCATTAAACAATGTCACTCAGTGAGATGCAGTGTTTTTCACCATTACAAGTCGGGAACTGCGGTATCTAATGTGAAAGCGCTTGCAACCGTCGTTAGGTTAGGTTAGGTTAGGTTAGGTTAGGTTAGGTTAGGTTAGGTTAGCTTAGGTTAGGGTATGTTAGGTAAGGTTTGGTTAGGTTAGGTTAGGTTAGGTTGGGTTAGGTAAGGTTAGGTTAGGTTAAGATATGAACCGCGCTAAAACCGCATTAAACAATGTCACTTAGTGAGATGCTGTGTTTTTCACCATTACAAGTCGGGAACTGCGATATCTAATGTGAAAGCGCATGAAACTGTCGTAATCTTGTAGAAAACAGTGTAAAGTAGCGAATAAAACGTTTTCTAACGTAGAAGTGCGAAGGTTCGGTTAGTTTGAGCTAGGTAGCGTCGTGAAACCACCAAAAACGATGTCATCTAACGAGATAGTGTTGTTTTATTGCGAGTACGAAACTGCGATAGGTTTAATATTGGGAAAGCACACAAAATGGCATGAACTAGCCAGATACTGCGTCTTGTGCCCTTACAAGTGTGAAACTGCTTTATTGTGATATTCTCGTTAAAGCGCATGCAAGTATCGTGAAACCTTAAAGAACGATGTCATTTAGCGAGATACAGCGTTCTGTACTGTAATAAGTTGGTGAGAAACTGTGAGGTCAAGCAAATATCGTAATTGTGAACGAAACAGTGTAATTGAGCGTCTTTAGATACAAGTGCGAATGTTAGGTTAGGTTGACATATCAACCGTCGTAAAACCGCATTAAACAATGTCACTTAGTGAGATGTAGTGTTTTTCAACATTACAAGTCGGGAACTGCGATATCTAATGTGAAAGCGCATGAAACCGTCGTAATCTTGTAGAAAACATTGTAAAGTTGCGAGTAAAACGTTTTCTAACGATAGAAGTGCGAAGGTTAGGTTAGGTTAGGTTAGTTTAAGCTAGGTAGCGTCGTGAAACTACCAAAAACGACGTTATCTAACGAGATAGTGTTGTTTTATTGCGAGTATTAAACTGCGATAGGTGAAATGTTGTGAAACACACAAAACGGCATGAACAAGCCAAATACTGCGTGTTGTACCGTCACAAGTGCGAAACTGCTATGTTGTGATATTCTCGTTAAAGCGCATGCAAGCATCGTGAAACCTTAAAGAACGATGTCATTTAGCGAGATACAGCGTTCTGTACTGCAAAAAGTTGGTGAAAAACTGTGAGGTTATGCAAATATCGTAATTGTGAACGAAACAGTGTAATAGAGCGTTTTTCAATACAAGTACGAATGTTAGGTTAGGTTAAGATATGAACCGTCGTAAAACCGCATTAAACAATGTCACTTAGTGAGATGCAGTGTTTTTCACCATTACAAGTCGGGAACTGCGATATCTAATGTGAAAGCGCTTGCAAACGTCGTTAGGTTAGGTTAGGTTAGGTTAGGTTAGGTTAGGTTAGGTTACGTTAGGTTAGGTTTGGTTAGGTTAGGTTAGGTTATGTTAGGTTAGGTTGGGTTAGGTTAGGTTAGGTTACGCTAGGTTAAGGTATGAACCATCGTAAAACCGCATTAAACAATGTCACTTAGTGAGATGCAGTGTTTTTCACCTTTACAAGTTGGGAACTGCGATATCTAATGTGAAAGCGCTTTAAACCATCGTAATGTTGTAGAAAGCAATGTAAAGTAGCGAGTAAAACGTTTTCTAACGATAGAAGTGCGAAGGTTTGTTAGGTTGAGTTATGTTAGTTTAAGCTAGGTAGCGTCGTGAAACCACCAAAAACGACGTCATCTAACGAGATAGTGTTGTTTTATTGCGAGTACGAAACTGCGATAGGTAAAATGTTGTGAAAGCACACAAAACGGCATGAACAAGCCAAACACTGCGTGTTGTACCGTTACAAGTGCGAAACTGCTATGTTGTGACATTCTCGGTAAAGCGCATGCAAGTATCGTGAAACCTTAAAGAACGATGTCATTTAGCGAGATACAGCGTTCTGTACTGCAATAAGTTGGTGAAAAACTGTGAGGTTATGCAAATATCGTAATTGTGAACGAAACAGTGTAATAGAGCGTTTTTCAATACAAGTACGAATGTTAGGTTAGGTTAAGATATGAACCGTCGTAAAACCGCATTAAACAATGTCACTTAGTGAGATGCAGTGTTTTTCACCATTACAAGTCGGGAACTGCGATATCTAATGTGAAAGCGCTTGCAAACGTCGTTAGGTGAGGTTAGGTTAGGGTAGGTTAGGTTACGTTAGGTTAGGTTAGGTTAGGTTAGGGTATGTTAGGTTAGGTTGGGTTAGGTTAGGTTAGGTTACGTTAGGTTAAGGTATGAACGGTCGTAAAACCGCATTAAACAATGTCACTTAGTGAGATGCAGTGTTTTTCAACTTTACAAGTTGGGAACTGCGATATCTAATGTGAAAGCGCTTGAAACCGTCGTAATGTTGTAGAAAGCAATGTAAAGTAGCGAGTAAAACGTTTTCTAACGATAGAAGTGCGAAGGTTATGTTAGGTTGAGTTATGTTAGTTTAAGCTAGGTAGCGTCGTGAAACCACCAAAAACGACGTCATCTAACGAGATAGTGTTGTTTTATTGCGAGTACGAAACTGCGATAGGTAAAATGTTGTGAAAGCACACAAAACGGCATGAACAAGCCAAATACTGCGTGTTGTACCGTTACAAGTGCGAAACTGCTATGTTGTGACATTCTCGGTAAAGCGCATGCAAGTATCGTGAAACCTTAAAGAACGATGTCATTTAGCGAGATACAGCGTTCTGTACTGCAATAAGTTGGTGAAAAACTGTGAGGTTATGCAAATATCGTAATTGTGAACGAAATAGTGTAATTGAGCGTCTTTAGATACAAGTGCGAATGTTAGGTTGGGTTGACATATCAACCGTCGTAAAACCGCATTAAACAATGTCACTTAGTGAGATGTAGTGTTTTTCAACATTACAAGTCGGCAACTACGATATCTAATGTGAAAGCGCATGAAACCGTCGTAATCTTGTAGAAAACATTGTAAAGTTGCGAGTAAAACGTTTTCTAACGATAGAAGTGCGAAGGTTAGGTTAGGTTAGGTTAGTTTAAGCTAGGTAGCGTCGTGAAACTACCAAAAACGACGTCATCTAACGAGATAGTGTTGTTTTATTGCGAGTATTAAACTGCGATAGGTGAGATGTCGTGAAAGCACACAAAACGGCATGAACAAGCCAAATACTGCGTGTTCTACCGTTACAAGTGCGAAACTGCTATATTGTGATATTCTCGTTAAAGCGCATGCAAGCATCGTGAAACCTTAAAGAACAATGTCATTTAGCGAGATACAGCGTTCTGTACTGCAATAAGTTGGTGAAAAACTGTGAGGTTATGCAAATATCGTAATTGTGAACATAACAGTGTAATAGAGCGTTTTTAGATACAAGAGCGAATGTCAGGTTAGGTTAAGATATGAACCGTCGTAAAACCACATTAAACAATGTCACTTAGTGAGATGCAGTGTTTTTCACCATTACAAGTCGGGAACTGCGATATTTAATGTGAAAGCGCTTGCAAACGTCGTTAGGTTATGTTAGGTTAGGTTAGGTTAGGTTAGGATAGGTCAGGTTACGTTAGGTTACGTTAGGTTAGGTTAGGTTAGATTAGGTTAGGTTGGGTTGAGTTGGGTTGGGTTAGGTTAGGTTAGGTTAGGTTAAGATATGAACCGCGCTAAAACCGCATTAAACAATGTCACTTAGTAAGATGCTGTGTTTTTCACCATTACAAGTCGGGAACTGCAATATCTAATGTGAAAGCGCATGAAACCGTCGTAATCTTGTAAAAACATTGTAAAGTAGCGAATAAAACGTTTTCTAACAATAGAAGTGCGAAGGTTAGGTTAGTTTGAGCTAGGTAGCGTCGTGAAACCACCAAAAACGATGTCATCTAACGAGATAGTGTTGTTTTATTGCGAGTACGAAACTGGGATAGGTGAAATATTGGGAAAGCGCACAAAAAGGCATGAACTAGCCAGATACTGCGTCTTGTGCCGTTACAAGTGCGAAACTGCTTTATTGTGATATTCTCGTTAAAGCGCATCCAAGTATCGTGAAACCTTAAAGAACGATGTCATTTAGCGAGATACAGCGTTCTGTACTGTAATAAGTTGGTGAGAAACTGTGAGGTCAAGCAAATATCGTAATTGTGAACGAAACAGTGTAATTGAGCGTATTTAGATACAAGTGCGAATGTTAGGTTAGGTTGAGATATCAACCGCCGTAAAACCGCATTAAACAATGTCACTTAGTGAGATGTAGTGTTTTTCAACATAAGTCGGGAACTACGATATCTAATGTGAAAGCGCATGAAACCGTCGTAATCTTGTAGAAAACATTGTAAAGTTGCGAGTAAAACGTTTTCTAACGATAGAAGTGCGAAGGTTAGCTTGAGTTATGTTAGTTTAAGCTATGTAGCGTCGTGAGACCACCAAAAAGGACGTCATCTAACGAGATAGTGTTGTTTTATTGCATGTACAAAACTGCAATAGGTGAAATGTTGTGAAAGTACACAAAACGGCATGAACAAGCCAGATACTGCGTGTTGTACCGTTACAAGTGCGAAACTGCTTTAATGTGATATTCTCGTTAAAGCGCATGCAAGAATCGTGAAACCTTAAAGAACGATGTCATTTAGCGAGATACAGCGTTCTGTACTGTAATAAGTTGGTGAGAAACTGTGAGGTCAAGCAAATATCGTAATTGTGAACGAAACAGTGTAATTGAGCGTCTTTGGATACAAGTGCGAATGTTAGGTTAGGTTAAGATATGAACCGTCGTAAAAACGCATAAAAAATGTCACTCAGTGAGATGCAGTGTTTTTCACCATTACAAGTCGGGAACTGCGATATCTAATGTGAAAGCGCTTGCAACCGTCGTCAGGTTAGGTTAGGTTAGGTTAGGTTAGGTTACGTTAGGTTAGGTTAGGTTAGGTTAGGTTTGGTTAGGTTAGGTTAGGTTAGGTTAGGTTAGGTTAGGGTATGTTAGGTAACGTTTGGTTAGGTTAGGTTAGGTTAGGTTGGGTTAGGTAAGGTTAGGATAGGTTAAGATATGAACCGCGCTAAAACCGCATTAAACAGTGTCACTTAGTGAGATGCTGTGTTTTTCACCATTACAAGTCGGGAACTGCGAGATCTAATGTGAAAGCGCATGAAACCGTCGTAATCTTGTAGAAAACATTGTAAAGTAGCGAATAAAACGTTTTCTAACGATAGAAGTGCGAAGGTTCGGTTAGTTTGAGCTAGGTAGCGTCGTGAAACCACCAAAAACGATGTCATCTAACGAGATAGTGTTGTTTTATTGCGAGTACGAAACTGCGATAGGTGAAATATTGGGAAAGCACACAAAATGGCATGAACTAGCCAGATACTGCGTCTTGTGCCGTTACAAGTGCGAAACTGCTTTATTGTGATATTCTCGTTAAAGCGCATGCAAGTATCGTGAAACCTTAAAGAACGATGTCATTTAGCGAGATACAGCGTTCTGTACTGTAATAAGTTGGTGAGAAACTGTGAGGTCAAGCAAATATCGTAATTGTGAACGAAACAGTGTAATTGAGCGTCTTTAGATACAAGTGCGAATGTTAGGTTAAGTTATGAACCGTCGTAAAACCGCATTAAACAATGTCAATTAGTGAGATGCAGTGTTTTTCACCATTAAAAGTCGGGAACTGCGATATCGAATGTGAAAGCGCTTGCAACCGTCGTTAGGTTAGGTTAGGTTAGGTTAGGTTAGGTTAGGTTAGGTTGGGTTGAGTTGGGTTAGGTTAGGTTAGGTTAGGTTACGTTAGGTTAGGTTAGGTTACGTTAGGTTAGGTTAGGTTAGGTTACGTTAGGTTAGGTTAGGTTAGGTAAGGATAATTTGGTTAGGTTAGGTAAGGTTAGGTTAGGTTAGGTTTGGTTAGGTTAGGTTAGGTTAGGTTATGTTAGGTTAGGTTGGGTTAGGTTAGGTTAGGTTACGTTAGGTTATGTTAGGTTAGGTTGGGTTAGGTTAGGTTAGGTTACGTTAGGTTAAGGTATGAACCGTCGTAAAACCGCATTAAACAATGTCACTTAGTAAGATTTAGTGTTTTTCAACATTACAAGTCGGGAACTACGATATCTAATGTGAAAGCGCATGAAACCGTCGTAATCTTGTAGAAAACATTGTAAAGTTGCGAGTAAAACGTTTTCTAACGATAGAAGTGGGAAGGTTAGCTTGAGTTATGTTAGTTTAAGCTATGTAGCGTCGTGAGACCACCAAAAAGGACGTCATCTAACGAGATAGTGTTGTTTTATTGCATGTACGAAACTGCAATAGGTGAAATGTTGTGAAAGTACACAAAACGGCTTGAACAAGCCAGATACTGCGTGTTGTACCGTTACAAGTGCGAAACTGCTGTAATGTGATATTCTCGTTAAAGCGCATGCAAGCATAGTGAAACCTTAAAGAACGATGTCATTTAGCGAGATACAGCGTTCTGTACTACAATAAGTTGGTGAAAAACTGTGAGGTTATGCAAATATCGTAATTGTGAACGAAACAGTGTAATAGAGCGTTTTTCAATACAAGTACGAATGTTAGGTTAGGTTAAGATATGAACCGTCGTAAAACCGCATTAAACAATGTCACTTAGTGAGATGCAGTGTTTTTCACCATTACAAGTCGGGAACTGCGATATCTAATGTGAAAGCGCTTGCAAACGTCGTTAGGTTACGTTAGGTTAGGTTAGGTTGGGTTAGGTTAGGTTAGGTTAGGTTAGGTTAAGATATGAACCGCGCTAAAACCGCATTAAACAATGTCACTTAGTGAGATGCAGTGTTTTTCACCATTACAAGTCGGGAACTGCGATATCTAATGTGAAAGCGCTTGCAAACGTCGTTAGGTTAGGTTAGGTTAGGTTGGGTTAGGTTAGGTTAGGTTAGGTTAAGATATGAACCGCGCTAAAACCGCAATAACCAATGTCACTTAGTGAGATGCTGTGTTTTTCACCATTACAAGTCGGGAACTGCGATATCTAATGTGAAAGCTCTTGCAAACGTCGTTAGGTTAGGTTAGGTTAGGTTAGGTTAGGTTAGGTTAGGTTATGTTAGGTAAGGTTTGGTTAGGTTAGGTTAGGTTGGGTTAGGTGAGGTTAGGTTAGGTTAAATTAGGTTAGGTTAGGTTAGGTTAGGTTAAGATATGAACCGCGCTAAAACCGCATTAAACAATGTCACTTAGTGAGATGCTGTGTTTTTCACCATTACAAGTCGGGAACTGCGATATCTAATGTGAAAGCGCATGAAACCGTCGTAATCTTGTAGAAAACATTGTAAAGTAGCGAATAAAACGTTTTCTAACGATAGAAGTGCGAAGGTTAGGTTAGTTTGAGCTACGTAGCGTCGTGAAACCACCAAAAACGATGTCATCTAACGAGATAGTGTTGTTTTATTGCGAGTACGAAACTGCGATAGGTGAAATATTGTGAAAGCACACAAAATGGCATAAACTAGCCAGATACTGCGTCTTGTGTCTTTACAAGTGCGAAACTGCTTTATTTTGATATTCTCGTTAAAGCGCATGCAAGTATCGTGAAACCTTAAAGAACGATGTCATTTAGCGAGATACAGCGTTCTGTACTGTAATAGGTTGGTGAGAAACTGTGAGGTCAAGCAAATATCGTAATTGTGAACGAAACAGTGTAATTGAGCGTCTTTGGATACAAGTGCGAATGTTAGGTTAGGTTCAGATATGAACCGTCGTAAAACCGCATTAAACAATGTCACTCAGTGAGATGCAGTGTTTTTCACCATTACAAGTCGGGAACTGCGGTATCTAATGTGAAAGCGCTTGCAACCGTCGTTAGGTTAGGTTAGGTTAGGTTAGGTTAGGTTAGGTTAGGATTGGTTAGGTTAGGTTAGCTTAGGTTAGGGTATGTTAGGTAAGGTTAGGTTAGGTTAGGTTTGGTTAGGTTAGGTTAGCTTAGGTTAGGGTATGTTAGGTAAGGTTTGGTTAGGTTAGGTTAGGTTAGGTTGGGTTAGGTAAGGTTAGGTTAGGTTAAGATATGAACCGCGCTAAAACCGCATTAAACAATGTCACTTAGTGAGATGCTGTGTTTTTCACCATTACAAGTCGGGAACTGCGATATCTAATGTGAAAGCGCATGAAACTGTCGTAATCTTGTAGAAAACAGTGTAAAGTAGCGAATAAAACGTTTTCTAACGTAGAAGTGCGAAGGTTCGGTTAGTTTGAGCTAGGTAGCGTCGTGAAACCACCAAAAACGATGTCATCTAACGAGATAGTGTTGTTTTATTGCGAGTACGAAACTGCGATAGGTTTAATATTGGGAAAGCACACAAAATGGCATGAACTAGCCAGATACTGCGTCTTGTGCCGTTACAAGTGCGAAACTGCTTTATTGTGATATTCTCGTTAAAGCGCATGCAAGTATCGTGAAACCTTAAAGAACGATGTCATTTAGCGAGATACAGCGTTCTGTACTGTAATAAGTTGGTGAGAAACTGTGAGGTCAAGCAAATATCGTAATTGTGAACGAAACAGTGTAATTGAGCGTCTTTAGATACAAGTGCGAATGTTAGGTTAGGTTGACATATCAACCGTCGTAAAACCGCATTAAACAATGTCACTTAGTGAGATGTAGTGTTTTTCAACATTACAAGTCGGGAACTGCGATATCTAATGTGAAAGCGCATGAAACCGTCGTAATCTTGTAGAAAACATTGTAAAGTTGCGAGTAAAACGTTTTCTAACGATAGAAGTGCGAAGGTTAGGTTAGGTTAGGTTAGTTTAAGCTAGGTAGCGTCGTGAAACTACCAAAAACGACGTCATCTAACGAGATAGTGTTGTTTTATTGCGAGTATTAAACTGCGATAGGTGAAATGTTGTGAAACACACAAAACGGCATGAACAAGCCAAATACTGCGTGTTGTACCGTTACAAGTGCGAAACTGCTATGTTGTGATATTCTCGTTAAAGCGCATGCAAGCATCGTGAAACCTTAAAGAACGATGTCATTTAGCGAGATACAGCGTTCTGTACTGCAAAAAGTTGGTGAAAAACTGTGAGGTTATGCAAATATCGTAATTGTGAACGAAACAGTGTAATAGAGCGTTTTTCAATACAAGTACGAATGTTAGGTTAGGTTAAGATATGAACCGTCGTAAAACCGCATTAAACAATGTCACTTAGTGAGATGCAGTGTTTTTCACCATTACAAGTCGGGAACTGCCATATCTAATGTGAAAGCGCTTGCAAACGTCGTTAGGTTAGGTTAGGTTAGGTTAGGTTAGGTTAGGTTAGGTTACGTTAGGTTAGGTTTGGTTAGGTTAGGTTAGGTTATGTTAGGTTAGGTTGGGTTAGGTTAGGTTAGGTTACGCTAGGTTAAGGTATGAACCATCGTAAAACCGCATTAAACAATGTCACTTAGTGAGATGCAGTGTTTTTCACCTTTACAAGTTGGGAACTGCGATATCTAATGTGAAAGCGCTTTAAACCATCGTAATGTTGTAGAAAGCAATGTAAAGTAGCGAGTAAAACGTTTTCTAACGATAGAAGTGCGAAGGTTTGTTAGGTTGAGTTATGTTAGTTTAAGCTAGGTAGCGTCGTGAAACCACCAAAAACGACGTCATCTAACGAGATAGTGTTGTTTTATTGCGAGTACGAAACTGCGATAGGTAAAATGTTGTGAAAGCACACAAAACGGCATGAACAAGCCAAATACTGCGTGTTGTACCGTTACAAGTGCGAAACTGCTATGTTGTGACATTCTCGGTAAAGCGCATGCAAGTATCGTGAAACCTTAAAGAACGATGTCATTTAGCGAGATACAGCGTTCTGTACTGCAATAAGTTGGTGAAAAACTGTGAGGTTATGCAAATATCGTAATTGTGAACGAAACAGTGTAATAGAGCGTTTTTCAATACAAGTACGAATGTTAGGTTAGGTTAAGATATGAACCGTCGTAAAACCGCATTAAACAATGTCACTTAGTGAGATGCAGTGTTTTTCACCATTACAAGTCGGGAACTGCGATATCTAATGTGAAAGCGCTTGCAAACGTCGTTAGGTGAGGTTAGGTTAGGGTAGGTTAGGTTACGTTAGGTTAGGTTAGGTTAGGTTAGGGTATGTTAGGTTAGGTTGGGTTAAGTTAGGTTAGGTTACGTTAGGTTAAGGTATGAACCGTCGTAAAACCGCATTAAACAATGTCACTTAGTGAGATGCAGTGTTTTTCAACTTTACAAGTTGGGAACTGCGATATCTAATGTGAAAGCGCTTGAAACCGTCGTAATGTTGTAGAAAGCAATGTAAAGTAGCGAGTAAAACGTTTTCTAACGATAGAAGTGCGAAGGTTATGTTAGGTTGAGTTATGTTAGTTTAAGCTAGGTAGCGTCGTGAAACCACCAAAAACGACGTCATCTAACGAGATAGTGTTGTTTTATTGCGAGTACGAAACTGCGATAGGTAAAATGTTGTGAAAGCACACAAAACGGCATGAACAAGCCAAATACTGCGTGTTGTACCGTTACAAGTGCGAAACTGCTATGTTGTGACATTCTCGGTAAAGCGCATGCAAGTATCGTGAAACCTTAAAGAACGATGTCATTTAGCGAGATACAGCGTTCTGTACTGCAATAAGTTGGTGAAAAAACTGTGAGGTTATGCAAATATCGTAATTGTGAACGAAATAGTGTAATTGAGCGTCTTTAGATACAAGTGCGAATGTTAGGTTGGGTTGACATATCAACCGTCGTAAAACCGCATTAAACAATGTCACTTAGTGAGATGTAGTGTTTTTCAACATTACAAGTCGGCAACTACGATATCTAATGTGAAAGCGCATGAAACCGTCGTAATCTTGTAGAAAACATTGTAAAGTTGCGAGTAAAACGTTTTCTAACGATAGAAGTGCGAAGGTTAGGTTAGGTTAGGTTAGTTTAAGCTAGGTAGCGTCGTGAAACTACCAAAAACGACGTCATCTAACGAGATAGTGTTGTTTTATTGCGAGTATTAAACTGCGATAGGTGAGATGTCGTGAAAGCACACAAAACGGCATGAACAAGCCAAATACTGCGTGTTCTACCGTTACAAGTGCGAAACTGCTATATTGTGATATTCTCGTTAAAGCGCATGCAAGCATCGTGAAACCTTAAAGAACAATGTCATTTAGCGAGATACAGCGTTCTGTACTGCAATAAGTTGGTGAAAAACTGTGAGGTTATGCAAATATCGTAATTGTGAACATAACAGTGTAATAGAGCGTTTTTAGATACAAGAGCGAATGTCAGGTTAGGTTAAGATATGAACCGTCGTAAAACCACATTAAACAATGTCACTTAGTGAGATGCAGTGTTTTTCACCATTACAAGTCGGGAACTGCGATATCTAATGTGAAAGCGCTTGCAAACGTCGTTAGGTTATGTTAGGTTAGGTTAGGTTAGGTAAGGATAGGTTAGGTTACGTTAGGTTAGGTTAGGTTAGGTTAGGTTAGATTAGGTTAGGTTGGGTTGAGTTGAAACTTCTTTTGGGCCTAGTTGGTTCATAGCCATAGAATATACTTTTACAGCGCAAACATAAAACGATCCACAAAGAAAGCGACGACACACACCAGAAAGCGACGACACACACAGCGCTGGTGTGTGTCGTCGCTTTCTTTGTGGATCGTTTTATGTTTGCGCTGTAAAAGTATATTCTATGGGTTGAGTTGGGTTGGGTTAGGTTAGGTTAGGTTAGGTTAAGATATGAACCGCGCTAAAACCGCATTAAACAATGTCACTTAGTAAGATGCTGTGTTTTTCACCATTACAAGTCGGGAACTGCAATATCTAATGTGAAAGCGCATGAAACCGTCGTAATCTTGTAAAAACATTGTAAAGTAGCGAATAAAACGTTTTCTAACAATAGAAGTGCGAAGGTTAGGTTAGTTTGAGCTAGGTAGCGTCGTGAAACCACCAAAAACGATGTCATCTAACGAGATAGTGTTGTTTTATTGCGAGTACGAAACTGGGATAGGTGAAATATTGGGAAAGCGCACAAAAAGGCATGAACTAGCCAGATACTGCGTCTTGTGCCGTTACAAGTGCGAAACTGCTTTATTGTGATATTCTCGTTAAAGCGCATCCAAGTATCGTGAAACCTTAAAGAACGATGTCATTTAGCGAGATACAGCGTTCTGTACTGTAATAAGTTGGTGAGAAACTGTGAGGTCAAGCAAATATCGTAATTGTGAACGAAACAGTGTAATTGAGCGTATTTAGATACAAGTGCGAATGTTAGGTTAGGTTGAGATATCAACCGTCGTAAAACCGCATTAAACAATGTCACTTAGTGAGATGTAGTGTTTTTCAACATAAGTCGGGAACTACGATATCTAATGTGAAAGCGCATGAAACCGTCGTAATCTTGTAGAAAACATTGTAAAGTTGCGAGTAAAACGTTTTCTAACGATAGAAGTGCGAAGGTTAGCTTGAGTTATGTTAGTTTAAGCTATGTAGCGTCGTGAGACCACCAAAAAGGACGTCATCTAACGAGATAGTGTTGTTTTATTGCATGTACGAAACTGCAATAGGTGAAATGTTGTGAAAGTACACAAAACGGCATGAACAAGCCAGATACTACGTGTTGTACCGTTACAAGTGCGAAACTGCTTTAATGTGATATTCTCGTTAAAGCGCATGCAAGAATCGTGAAACCTTAAAGAACGATGTCATTTAGCGAGATACAGCGTTCTGTACTGTAATAAGTTGGTGAGAAACTGTGAGGTCAAGCAAATATCGTAATTGTGAACGAAACAGTGTAATTGAGCGTCTTTGGATACAAGTGCGAATGTTAGGTTAAGATATGAACCGTCGTAAAAACGCATAAAAAATGTCACTCAGTGAGATGCAGTGTTTTTCACCATTACAAGTCGGGAACTGCGATATCTAATGTGAAAGCGCTTGCAACCGTCGTCAGGTTAGGTTAGGTTAGGTTAGGTTAGGTTACGTTAGGTTAGGTTAGGTTAGGTTAGGTTTGGTTAGGTTAGGTTAGGTTAGGTTAGGTTAGGTTATGTTAGGTAAGGTTTGGTTAGGTTAGGTTAGGTTGGGTTAGGTGAGGTTAGGTTAGGTTAAATTAGGTTAGGTTAGGTTAGGTTAGGTTAAGATATGAACCGCGCTAAAACCGCATTAAACAATGTCACTTAGTGAGATGCTGTGTTTTTCACCATTACAAGTCGGGAACTGCGATATCTAATGTGAAAGCGCATGAAACCGTCGTAATCTTGTAGAAAACATTGTAAAGTAGCGAATAAAACGTTTTCTAACGATAGAAGTGCGAAGGTTAGGTTAGTTTGAGCTACGTAGCGTCGTGAAACCACCACAAAAGATGTCATCTAACGAGATAGTGTTGTTTTATTGCGAGTACGAAACTGCGATAGGTGAAATATTGTGAAAGCACACAAAATGGCATAAACTAGCCAGATACTGCGTCTTGTGTCTTTACAAGTGCGAAACTGCTTTATTTTGATATTCTCGTTAAAGCGCATGCAAGTATCGTGAAACCTTAAAGAACGATGTCATTTAGCGAGATACAGCGTTCTGTACTGTAATAGGTTGGTGAGAAACTGTGAGGTCAAGCAAATATCGTAATTGTGAACGAAACAGTGTAATTGAGCGTCTTTGGATACAAGTGCGAATGTTAGGTTAGGTTCAGATATGAACCGTCGTAAAACCGCATTAAACAATGTCACTCAGTGAGATGCAGTGTTTTTCACCATTACAAGTCGGGAACTGCGGTATCTAATGTGAAAGCGCTTGCAACCGTCGTTAGGTTAGGTTAGGTTAGGTTAGGTTAGGTTAGGTTTGGTTAGGTTAGGTTAGCTTAGGTTAGGGTATGTTAGGTAAGGTTTGGTTAGGTTAGGTTAGGTTAGGTTGGGTTAGGTAAGGTTAGGTTAGGTTAAGATATGAACCGCGCTAAAACCGCATTAAACAATGTCACTTAGTGAGATGCTGTGTTTTTCACCATTACAAGTCGGGAACTGCGATATCTAATGTGAAAGCGCATGAAACCGTCGTAATCTTGTAGAAAACAGTGTAAAGTAGCGAATAAAACGTTTTCTAACGTAGAAGTGCGAAGGTTCGGTTAGTTTGAGCTAGGTAGCGTCGTGAAACCACCAAAAACGATGTCATCTAACGAGATAGTGTTGTTTTATTGCGAGTACGAAACTGCGATAGGTTTAATATTGGGAAAGCACACAAAATGGCATGAACTAGCCAGATACTGCGTCTTGTGCCGTTACAAGTGCGAAACTGCTTTATTGTGATATTCTCGTTAAAGCGCATGCAAGTATCGTGAAACCTTAAAGAACGATGTCATTTAGCGAGATACAGCGTTCTGTACTGTAATAAGTTGGTGAGAAACTGTGAGGTCAAGCAAATATCGTAATTGTGAACGAAACAGTGTAATTGAGCGTCTTTAGATACAAGTGCGAATGTTAGGTTAGGTTGACATATCAACCGTCGTAAAACCGCATTAAACAATGTCACTTAGTGAGATGTAGTGTTTTTCAACATTACAAGTCGGGAACTGCGATATCTAATGTGAAAGCGCATGAAACCGTCGTAATCTTGTAGAAAACATTGTAAAGTTGCGAGTAAAACGTTTTCTAACGATAGAAGTGCGAAGGTTAGGTTAGGTTAGGTTAGTTTAAGCTAGGTAGCGTCGTGAAACTACCAAAAACGACGTCATCTAACGAGATAGTGTTGTTTTTCAGTAAAACTTGCGTTGGGTCTAGTTGGTACATAGCACAAAAAAGAAGTTAACTTCTTTGGCGCAAACAATACGGAAAAAAGGAAAAAAGAAGGCGAGGAAAGAAACAGATTGACGCCAAACTAACAACTACTTTATTCTTCACACAGCAACGCATATATATGCCGAAACCACATACATTGCATGCGCACGCACAGCTTCGTATCGTATACGTAAAAACGAAAAATTCCTAAACCTTAACACATCACACCACACACCTGAATGTACACGCGTGTTGTCATATTACACTTGTAGAACACGATATCTTAACCAAGATGTGTACGCAAAAATTCATATTCGATGGCATGCAAAGAAACGGAAGTATCACTGATACAGTCAGCTCCGCTTTTCTTAATATGATAAGCCTCCAAAGCAAGTCTTGCATCTTCATTCCTGCTCCTGCCCAGAATCATCGTATCATGAAACCGTGGCGAACATCCAATGCAGGATTGCAAGTGAGCAACAAGATGTGCCCCTTTGTCTACCTTGTTAACTATTTTTTGCGCATGTTCCCTAAGACGCTCGTTTATGCAACGTCCCGTTTGCCCGATGTAGATCCTGCCACATACTAGAGGCATGCCATATACCACACAGGTGATGCAAGAAATAAAGCAGACACCGTGTTTTATTTTGCACCCAGTTTTGCTACTACCGCAGGTGCGGGAGCACAACTTCAAGAGTTTGTTGGGCGCAGAGAATACCAAGGAGACCCCATGCCTGTTAGCAACTCTCTTGAGTTGATGTGTGACCTTATGTAAATAAGGTATCACAACAGGCCTGAACGTATCACGTTCACATGTCGCCTTCTTTCTTGTTTTCCTTTTCTGAAGCAGGGCTTCAGCTACGGCTGTAAGGAGCGTCATAGGGTAACCTGCAGCCAAAATACGGCGTACCTGATTTTCAAAACTCTCCTGCATTTTATGAGCGCACGACTTTCTGAGAGCTGAATCTATGCAGGTTGAGACTATTCCTCTTTTAACCACTTTCGAGTGGGCCGACTTAAAATGTAACAGCTCCTTCTGTACACGGGGACTGTAAGCCCAACACACATGCCGGTAACATACCTCTAGACTAAGGTCAAGAGCTTGTAAGACATTTTCCTGGGGCAGCTCATGCGTGAAAGTGAGCCCTTGTCCGTGTTGCTTAAAAGCATTTAAAACATCAGTCACCGTATCACTGTAGTCAGAGCCAATATTTAAAAACACAATAAAATCATCTACATATCTAAAAACTCTTAAAACCTTAAAAACTTTAAAAACATTTTGTAGAGACCTATCGACATGGGCTAAAAAAATGTTGACAAGTACAGGAGCAACACAGGATCCGATGCAAATGCCATCACGCTGAATAAAATGCTGGTCATTAAAAACTATAAATGTGACCTTAAGATAGAATTCTAACAAACTCATAAAATTCGCCACGTTCAACCCGACCTCGTTCTGAAACGAGATAGCACCGTTTTCTTCAATGCATTCATGCACAGATAACAATAACCCTTGCTGCGGTACAGAGTAAAATAAATCCTGGACATCAACCGAGAAAACATAGCCCACTTTTTCGTTCCCACTACAAAATTTTACTATATCTTCCGAATTCTTAGTGCGGAACGGGTCGTTGACACTTAGCCACCCCAGCTTTTTCTGCAAAAATTGGCTTACGTTGTGTTGCCAACACCCAGACTCACTAATAATGGTTCTAAAAGGCGTTTCAGGCTTGTGCGTTTTAGCTGTGAAAAACACATTTAAACAATTGGCTTTACTTCTCTGAATACTTCTCGCAAGCGGCGCGAGCGCCAACTTGTTACAAAATTCCACGAATCTTGATTTTACGCGAATTTCGCTTTTCTTAACCGCTACAAAATTTTTTGTCACTGCTTGTAACGCTTTTTCATTAAAAGCCCCCCTTTCTACTACAACAAAACCACCTTCCTTGTCTCCCTGCAAAAGACATAGGTTATTATTCCTTAAGTAGGACAACGTATGTTTAACACTGAAATCCATGCGTTTTGCTCCTTGCTTGGACACAGCTTTATCTAGGCACTCCACCCCTTCAAGTAGGCATCGATCGCGCACTACTTGCTGTGCCTTTGAAGCCACATTTCTATTGAAAGCCACCAATTCATGCGCAGGAATACTGGAAGGCATGCAAAACTTGGGCCCTTTGGACAACAAACGAGAAACATTTTCAGGCAGGCTAACATTACCTATTACTTTGACGTTAATTTTGGACCTAGGACTGTCCTTCTTTGCTGCAATGCACAAAACCTTTAAAAGGCATTTCCACCTAGCTTCAATGAGCTGGCCCGCAAGCCAAATCAAAGATCGGTACTTTTTAAGAGCCAGCCAGTAGGGAACACTGGAAAGGCACATATTCCAAAGCCAGTCCCGGAAGAAACGAACTTGTCGCCACATCTCTGACCGTAGAAGTTTACACAGTCTCTTGGTGTGAGCCCACGAGGGACATATGGGCCCAAACAAAGCACTCACATCTGCCGGAATCAATCCTTTGCGCAGGGAAAAACCATACACTCTTGCTCTGCAGGTTGCACGAATGATGTGGTCGAGCAATGCATTGACGTCCGCGGAAGAATATGGTGGAGACACACAAAAAGAAGGACCCACTGTACTAGAAAGGAACTTCAGTAACGCAAGTTTTACTGAAGTTCCTTTCTAGTACAGTGGGTCCTTCTTTTTGTGTGTCTCCACCATATTCTTCCGCGGACGTCAATGCATTGCTCGACCACATCATTCGTGCAACCTGCAGAGCAAGAGTGTATGGTTTTTCCCTGCGCAAAGGATTGATTCCGGCAGATGTGAGTGCTTTGTTTGGGCCCATATGTCCCTCGTGGGCTCACACCAAGAGACTGTGTAAACTTCTACGGTCAGAGATGTGGCGACAAGTTCGTTTCTTCCGGGACTGGCTTTGGAATATGTGCCTTTCCAGTGTTCCCTACTGGCTGGCTCTTAAAAAGTACCGATCTTTGATTCGGCTTGCGGGCCAGCTCATTGAAGCTAGGTGGAAATGCCTTTTAAAGGTTTTGTGCATTGCAGCAAAGAAGGACAGTCCTAGGTCCAAAATTAACGTCAAAGTAATAGGTAATGTTAGCCTGCCTGAAAATGTTTCTCGTTTGTTGTCCAAAGGGCCCAAGTTTTGCATGCCTTTCAGTATTCCTGCGCATGAATTGGTGGCTTTCAATAGAAATGTGGCTTCAAAGGCACAGCAAGTAGTGCGCGATCGATGCCTACTTGAAGGGGTGGAGTGCCTAGATAAAGCTGTGTCCAAGCAAGGAGCAAAACGCATGGATTTCAGTGTTAAACATACGTTGTCCTACTTAAGGAATAATAACCTATGTCTTTTGCAGGGAGACAAGGAAGGTGGTTTTGTTGTAGTAGAAAGGGGGGCTTTTAATGAAAAAGCGTTACAAGCAGTGACAAAAAATTTTGTAGCGGTTAAGAAAAGCGAAATTCGCGTAAAATCAAGATTCGTGGAATTTTGTAACAAGTTGGCGCTCGCGCCGCTTGCGAGAAGTATTCAGAGAAGTAAAGCCAATTGTTTAAATGTGTTTTTCACAGCTAAAACGCACAAGCCTGAAACGCCTTTTAGAACCATTATTAGTGAGTCTGGGTGTTGGCAACACAACGTAAGCCAATTTTTGCAGAAAAAGCTGGGGTGGCTAAGTGTCAACGACCCGTTCCGCACTAAGAATTCGGAAGATATAGTAAAATTTTGTAGTGGGAACGAAAAAGTGGGCTATGTTTTCTCGGTTGATGTCCAGGATTTATTTTACTCTGTACCGCAGCAAGGGTTATTGTTATCTGTGCATGAATGCATTGAAGAAAACGGTGCTATCTCGTTTCAGAACGAGGTCGGGTTGAACGTGGCGAATTTTATGAGTTTGTTAGAATTCTATCTTAAGGTCACATTTATAGTTTTTAATGACCAGCATTTTATTCAGCGTGATGGCATTTGCATCGGATCCTGTGTTGCTCCTGTACTTGTCAACATTTTTTTAGCCCATGTCGATAGGTCTCTACAAAATGTTTTTAAAGTTTTTAAGGTTTTAAGAGTTTTTAGATATGTAGATGATTTTATTGTGTTTTTAAATATTGGCTCTGACTACAGTGATACGGTGACTGATGTTTTAAATGCTTTTAAGCAACACGGACAAGGGCTCACTTTCACGCATGAGCTGCCCCAGGAAAATGTCTTACAAGCTCTTGACCTTAGTCTAGAGGTATGTTACCGGCATGTGTGTTGGGCTTACAGTCCCCGTGTACAGAAGGAGCTGTTACATTTTAAGTCGGCCCACTCGAAAGTGGTTAAAAGAGGAATAGTCTCAACCTGCATAGATTCAGCTCTCAGAAAGTCGTGCGCTCATAAAATGCAGGAGAGTTTTGAAAATCAGGTACGCCGTATTTTGGCTGCAGGTTACCCTATGACGCTCCTTACAGCCGTAGCTGAAGCCCTGCTTCAGAAAAGGAAAACAAGAAAGAAGGCGACATGTGAACGTGGTACGTTCAGGCCTGTTGTGATACCTTATTTACATAAGGTCACACATCAACTCAAGAGAGTTGCTAACAGGCATGGGGTCTCCTTGGTATTCTCTGCGCCCAACAAACTCTTGAAGTTGTGCTCCCGCACCTGCGGTAGTAGCAAAACTGGGTGCAAAATAAAACACGGTGTCTGCTTTATTTCTTGCATCACCTGTGTGGTATATGGCATACCTCTAGTATGTGGCAGGATCTACATCGGGCAAACGGGACGTTGCATAAACGAGCGTCTTAGGGAACATGCGCAAAAAATAGTTAACAAGGTAGACAAAGGGGCACATCTTGTTGCTCACTTGCAATCCTGCATTGGATGTTCGCCACGGTTTCATGATACGATGATTCTGGGCAGGAGCAGGAATGAAGATGCAAGACTTGCTTTGGAGGCTTATCATATTAAGAAAAGCGGAGCTGACTGTATCAGTGATACTTCCGTTTCTTTGCATGCCATCGAATATGAATTTTTGCGTACACATCTTGGTTAAGATATCGTTGTAGCACCGAAAGGCGGGCGAGTTGGAACTTATCCATAATGGGCAGCGCACAAAAGGAAACACACAAGAGAAGGAATCAGGACAAGCGCTTGTCCTGATTCCTTCTCTTGTGTGTTTCCTTTTGTGCGCTGCCCATTATGGATAAGATATCGTGTTCTACAAGTGTAATATGACAACACGCGTGTACATTCAGGTGTGTGGTGTGATGTGTTAAGGTTTAGGAATTTTTCGTTTTTACGTATACGATACGAAGCTGTGCGTGCGCATGCAATGTATGTGGTTTCGGCATATATATGCGTTGCTGTGTGAAGAATAAAGTAGTTGTTAGTTTGGCGTCAATCTGTTTCTTTCCTCGCCTTCTTTTTTCCTTTTTTCCGTATTGTTTGCGCCAAAGAAGTTAACTTCTTTTTTGTGTAGTGTTGTTTTATTGCGAGTATTAAACTGCGATAGGTGAAATGTTGTGAAAGCACACAAAACGGCATGAACAAGCCAAATACTGCGTGTTGTACCGTTACAAGTGCGAAACTGCTATGTTGTGATATTCTCGTTAAAGCGCATGCAAGCATCGTGAAACCTTAAAGAACGATGTCATTTAGCGAGATACAGCGTTCTGTACTGCAAAAAGTTGGTGAAAAACTGTGAGGTTATGCAAATATCGTAATTGTGAACGAAACAGTGTAATAGAGCGTTTTTCAATACAAGTACGAATGTTAGGTTAGGTTAAGATATGAACCGTCGTAAAACCGCATTAAACAATGTCACTTAGTGAGATGCAGTGTTTTTCACCATTACAAGTCGGGAACTGCGATATCTAATGTGAAAGCGCTTGCAAACGTCGTTAGGTTAGGTTAGGTTAGGTTAGGTTAGGTTACGTTAGGTTAGGTTTGGTTAGGTTAGGTTAGGTTATGTTAGGTTAGGTTGGGTTAGGTTAGGTTAGGTTACGCTAGGTTAAGGTATGAACCATCGTAAAACCGCATTAAACAATGTCACTTAGTGAGATGCAGTGTTTTTCACCTTTACAAGTTGGGAACTGCGATATCTAATGTGAAAGCGCTTTAAACCATCGTAATGTTGTAGAAAGCAATGTAAAGTAGCGAGTAAAACGTTTTCTAACGATAGAAGTGCGAAGGTTTGTTAGGTTGAGTTATGTTAGTTTAAGCTAGGTAGCGTCGTGAAACCACCAAAAACGACGTCATCTAACGAGATAGTGTTGTTTTATTGCGAGTACGAAACTGCGATAGGTAAAATGTGAAAGCACACAAAACGGCATGAACAAGCCAAATACTGCGTGTTGTACCGTTACAAGTGCGAAACTGCTATGTTGTGACATTCTCGGTAAAGCGCACGCAAGTATCGTGAAACCTTAAAGAACGATGTCATTTAGCGAGATACAGCGTTCTGTACTGTAATAAGTTCGTGAGAAACTGTGAGGTCAAGCAAATATCGTAATTGGGAACGAAACAGTGTAATTGAGCGTCTTAAGATACAAGTGCGAATGTTAGGTTAGGTTGACATATCAACCGTCGTAAAACCGCATTAAACAATGTCACTCAGTGAGATGCAGTGTTTTTCACCATTACAAGTCGGGAACTGCGGTATCTAATGTGAAAGCGCTTGCAACCGTCGTTAGGTTAGGTTAGGTTAGGTTAGGTTACGTTAGGTTAGGTTAGGTTAGGTTTGGTTAGGTTAGGTTAGGTTAGGTTAGGGTATGTTAGGTAAGGTTTGGTTAGGTTAGGTTAGGTTAGGTTGGGTTAGGTAAGGTTAGGTTAGGTTAAGATATGAACCGCGCTAAAACCGCATTAAACAATGTCACTTAGTGAGATGCTGTGTTTTTCACCATTACAAGTCGGGAACTGCGATATCTAATGTGAAAGCGCATGAAACCGTCGTAATCTTGTAGAAAACATTGTAAAGTAGCGAATAAAACGTTTTCTAACGATAGATGTGCGAAGGTTCGGTTAGTTTGAGCTAGGTAGCGTCGTGAAACCACCAAAAACGATGTCATCTAACGAGATAGTGTTGTTTTATTGCGAGTACGAAACTGCGATAGGTGAAATATTGTGAAAGCACACAAAATGGCATAAACTAGCCAGATACTGCGTCTTGTGTCGTTACAAGTGCGAAACTGCTTTATTGTGATATTCTCGTTAAAGCGCATGCAAGCATCGTGAAACCTTAAAGAACAATGTCAGTATGCGAGATACAGCGTTCTGTACTGCAATAAGTTGGTGAAAAACTGTGAGGTTATGCAAATGTCGTAATTGTGAACATAACAGTGTAATAGAGCGTTTTTAGATACAAGTGCGAATGTCAGGTTAGGTTAAGATATGAACCGTCGTAAAACCACATTAAACAATGTCACTTAGTGAGATGCAGTGTTTTTCACCATTACAAGTCGGGAACTGCGATATTTAATGTGAAAGCGCTTGCAAACGTCGTTAGGTTATGTTAGGTTAGGTTAGGTTAGGTTAGGTTAGGTTAGGTTACGTTAGGTTAGGTTAGGTTAGGTTAGGTTAGATTAGGTTAGGTTGGGTTGAGTTGGGTTAGGTTGGGTTAGGTTAGGTTAGGTTAGGTTAAGATATGAACCGCGCTAAAACCGCATTAAACAGTGTCACTTAGTAAGATGCTGTGTTTTTCACCATTACAAGTCGGGAACTGCGATATCTAATGTGAGAGCGCATGAAACCGTCGTAATCTTGTAGAAAACATTGTAAAGTAGCGAATAAAACGTTTTCTAACAATAGAAGTGCGAAGGTTAGGTTAGTTTGAGCTAGGTAGCGTCGTGAAACCACCAAAAACGATGTCATCTAACGAGATAGTGTTGTTTTATTGCGAGTACGAAACTGGGATAGGTGAAATATTGGTAAAACGTTTTCTAACGATAGAAGTACGAAGGTTATGTTAGGTTGAGTTATGTTAGTTTAGGCTAGGTAGCGTCGTGAAACTACCAAAAACAACGTCATCTAACGAGATAGTGTTGTTTTATTGCGAGTACGAAACTGCGATAGGTGAAATGTTGTGAAAGCACACAAAACGGCATGAACAAGCCAAATACTGCGTGTTGTACCGTTACATATGCGAAACTGCTATGTTGTGATATTCTCGTTAAAGCGCATGCAAGCATCGTGAAACCTTAAAGAACAATGTCATTTAGCGAGATACAGCGTTCCGTACTGCAATAAGTTGGTGAAAAACTGTGAGGTTATGCAAATATCCTTAGGTTAGGTTAGGTTAGTTTAAGCTAGGTAGCGTCGTGAAACTACCAAAAACGACGTCATCTAACGAGATAGTGTTGTTTTATAGCGAGTATTAAACTGCGATAGGTGAAATGTTGTGAAAGCACACAAAACGGCATGAACAAGCCAAATACTGCGTGTTCTACCGTTACAAGTGCGAAACTGCTATATTGTGATATTCTCGTTAAAGCGCATGCAAGCATCGTGAAACCTTAAAGAATAATGTCATTTAGCGAGATACAACGTTCTGTACTGCAATAGTTTGGTGAAAAACTGTGAGGTTATGCAAATATGGTAATTGTGAACAAAACAGTGTAATAGAGCGTTTTTAGATACAAGTGCGAATGTTAGGTTAGGTTAAGATATGAACCGTCGTAAAACCGCATTAAACAATGTCAATTAGTGAGATGCAGTGTTTTTCACCATTAAAAGTCGGGAACTGCGATATCTAATGTGAAAGCGCTTGCAACCGTCGTTAGGTTAGGTTAGGTTAGGTTAGGTTAGGTTAGGTTTTGTTAGGTTAGGTTAGGTTAGGTTAGATTAGGTTAGGTTGGGTTGAGTTGGATTAGGTTAGGTTAGGTTAGTTTGGGTTAGGTTAGGTTAGGTTAGGTTACGTTAGGTTAGGTTAGGTTACGTTAGGTTAGGTTAGGTTAGGTTACGTTAGGTTAGGTTAGGTTAGGTAAGGATAATTTGGTTAGGTTAGGTAAGGTTAGGTTAGGTTAGGTTAGGTTGGGTTGGGTGTTGTTGGTTTGGGTTGGGTTGGGTTGGGTTAGGTTGGGTTAGGTTAGGTTAGGTTAGGTTACGTTAGGTTAGGTTAGGTTAGGTTACGTTAGGTTATGTTAGGTTAGGTTAGGTTAGGTTACGTTAGGTTAGGTTAGGTCAGGAAAGGTTAGGTTACGTTAGAATAGGTTAGGTTAGGTTAGGTTACGTTAGGTTAGGTTAGGTTAGGTTTGGTTAGGTTAGCTTACGTTAGGTTGGGTTGGGTTGGGTTGGGTTAGGTTAGGTTAGGTTAGGTTAGGTTGGGTTAGGTTAGTTTAGGTTAGGTTAGGTTAGGTTGGGTTTGGTTGGGTTAGGTTAGGTTAGGTAAGGTTAGGTTAGGTTAGGTTAGGTTACGTTAGGTTAAGGTATGAACCGTCGTAAAACCGCATTAAACAATGTCACTTAGTGAGATGCAGTGTTTTTCACCTTTACAAGTTGGGAACTGTGATATCTAATGTGAAAGCGCTTGAAACCGTCGTATTGTTGTAGAAAGCAATGTAAAGTAGCGAGTAAAACGTTTTCTAACGATAGAAGTGCGAAGGTTATGTTAGGTTGAGTTATGTTAGTTTAAGCTAGGTAGTGTCGTGAAACTACCAAAAACAACGTCATCTAACGAGATAGTGTTGTTTTACTGCGAGTACGAAACTGCGATAGGTGAAATGTTGTGAAAGCACGCAAAACGGCATGAACAAGCCAAATACTGCGTGTTGTACCGTTACAAGTGCGAAACTGCTATGTTGTGATATTCTCGTTAAAGCGCATGCAAGCATCGTGAAACCTTAAAGAACGATGTCATTTAGCGAGATACAGCGTTCTGTACTGCAATAAGTTGGTGAAAAACTGTGAGGTTATGCAAATATCCTAATTGTGAACGAAACATTGTAATAGAGCGTTTTTTAATACAAGTGCGAATTTTAGGTTAGGTTAAGATATGAACCGTCGTAAAACCGCATTAAACAATGTCACTTGATGAGATGCAGTGTTTTTCACCATTACAAGTCGGGAACTGCGATATCTAATGTGAAAGCGCTTGCAAACGTCGTTAGGTTAGGTTAGGTTAGGTTAGGTTAGGTTACGTTAGGTTAGGTTAGGTTAGGTTAGGTTTGGTTAGGTTAGGTTAGGTTAGGTTAGGTTAGGGATGTTAGGTAAGGTTTGGTTAGGTTAGGCTAGGTTAGGTTGGGTTAGGTAAGGTTAGGTTAGGTTAAGATATGAACCGCACTAAAACCGCATTAAACAATGTCACTTAGTGAGATGCTGTGTTTTTCACCATTACAAGTCGGGAACTGCGATATCTAATGTGAAAGCGCTTGCAAACGTCGTTAGGTTAGGTTAGGTTAGGTTAGGTTAGGTTACGTTAGGTTAGGTTTGGTTAGGTTAGGTTAGGTTATGTTAGGTTAGGTTGGGTTAGGTTAGGTTAGGTTAGGTTAAGATATGAACCGCGCTAAAACCGCATTAAACAATGTCACTTAGTGAGATGCAGTGTTTTTCACCTTTACAAGTTGGGAACTGTGATATCTAATGTGAAAGCGCTTGAAACCGTCGTAATGTTGTAGAAAGCAATGTAAAGTAGCGAGTAAAACGTTTTCTAACGATAGAAGTGCGAAGGTTATGTTAGGTTGAGTTATGTTAGTTTAAGCTAGGTGGCGTCGTGAAACTACCAAAAACAACGTCATCTAACGAGATAGTGTTGTTTTATTGCGAGTACGAAACTGCGATAGGTGAAATGTTGTGAAAGCACACAAAACGGCATGAACAAGCCAAATACTGCGTGTTGTACCGTTACAAGTGCGGAACTGCTATGTTGTGATATTCTCGTTAAAGCGCATGCAAGCATCGTGAAACCTTAAAGAACGATGTCATTTAGCGAGATACAGCGTTCTGAACTGTAATAAGTTGGTGAGAAACTGTGAGGTCAAGCAAATATCGTAATTGTGAACGAAACAGTGTAATTGAGCGTATTTAGATACAAGTGCGAATGTTAGGTTAGGTTGAGATATCAACCGTCGTAAAACCGCATTAAACAATGTCACTTAGTGAGATGTAGTGTTTTTCAACATTACAAGTCGGGAACTACGATATCTAATGTGAAAGCGCATGAAACCGTCGTAGTCTTGTAGAAAACATTGTAAAGTTGCGATTAAAACGTTTTCTAACGATAGAAGTGCGAAGGTTAGCTTGAGTTATGTTAGTTTAAGCTGTGTAGCGTCGTGAGACCACCAAAAAGGACGTCAACTTACGAGATAGCGTTGTTTTATTGCATGTACGTAACTGCAATAGGTGAAATGTTGTGAAAGTACACAAAACGGCTTGAACAAGCCAGATACTGCGTGTTGTACCGTTACAAGTGCGAAACTGCTATAATGTGATATTCTTGTTAAAGCGCATGCAAGCATCGTGAAACCTTAAAGAACGATGTCATTTAGCGAGATACAGCGTTCTGTACTGCAATAAGTTGGTGAAAAACTGTGAGGTTATGCAAATATCGTAATTGTGAACGAAACAGTGTAATTGAGCGTTTTTCCATACAAGTACGAATGTTAGGTTAGGTTAAGATATGAACCGTCGTAAAACCGCATTAAACAATGGCACTTAGTGAGATGCAGTGTTTTTCACCATTACAAGTCGGGAACTGCGATATCTAATGTGAAAGCGCTTGCAAACGTCGTTAGGTTAGGTTAGGTTAGGTTACGTTAGGTTAGGTTTGGTTAGGTTAGGTTAGGTTAGGTTATGTTAGGTTAGGTTAGGTTAGGTTAGGTTAGGTTAAGATATGAACCGCGCTAAAACGGCATTAAACAATGTCACTTAGTGAGATGCAGTGTTTTTCACCTTTAAAAGTTGGGAACTGCGATATCTAATGTGAAAGCGCTTGAAACCGTCGTAATGTTGTAGAAAGCAATGTAAAGTAGCGAGTAAAACGTTTTCTAACGATAGAAGTGCGAAGGTTATGTTAGGTTGAGTTATGTTAGTTTAAGCTAGGTAGTGTCGTGAAACTACCAAAAACAACGTCATCTAACGAGATAGTGTTGTTTTACTGCGAGTACGAAACTGCGATAGGTGAAATGTTGTGAAAGCACACAAAACGACATGAACAAGCCAAATACTGCGTGTTGTACCGTTACAAGTGCGGAACTGCTATGTTGTGATATTCTCGTTAAAGCGCATGCAAGCATCGTGAAACCTTAAAGAACGATGTCATTTAGCGAGATACAGCGTTCTGAACTGTAATAAGTTGGTGAGAAACTGTGAGGTCAAGCAAATATCGTAATTGTGAACGAAACAGTGTAATTGAGCGTATTTAGATACAAGTGCGAATGTTAGGTTAGGTTGAGATATCAACCGTCGTAAAACCGCATTAAACAATGTCACTTAGTGAGATGTAGTGTTTTTCAACATTACAAGTCGGGAACTACGATATCTAATGTGAAAGCGCATGAAACCGTCGTAGTCTTGTAGAAAACATTGTAAAGTTGCGAGTAAAACGTTTTCTAACGATAGAAGTGCGAAGGTTAGCTTGAGTTATGTTAGTTTAAGCTGTGTAGCGTCGTGAGACCACCAAAAAGGACGTCAACTTACGAGATAGCGTTGTTTTATTGCATGTACGTAACTGCAATAGGTGAAATGTTGTGAAAGTACACAAAACGGCTTGAACAAGCCAGATACTGCGTGTTGTACCGTTACAAGTGCGAAACTGCTATAATGTGATATTCTTGTTAAAGCGCATGCAAGCATCGTGAAACCTTAAAGAACGATGTCATTTAGCGAGATACAGCGTTCTGTACTGCAATAAGTTGGTGAAAAACTGTGAGGTTACGCAAATATCGTAATTGTGAACGAAACAGTGTAATAGAGCGTTTTTCAATACAAGTACGAATGTTAGGTTAGGTTAAGATATGAACCGTCGTAAAACCGCATTAAACAATGTCACTTAGTGAGATGCAGTGTTTTTCACCATTACAAGTCGGGAACTGCGATATCTAATGTGAAAGCGCTTGCAAACGTCGTTAGGTTAGGTTAGGTTAGGTTAGGTTACGTTAGGTTAGGTTTGGTTAGGTTAGGTTAGGTTAGGTTATGTTAGGTTAGGTTAGGTTAGGTTAGGTTAGGTTAGGTTAAGATATGAACCGCGCTAAAACGGCATTAAACAATGTCACTTAGTGAGATGCAGTGTTTTTCACCTTTAAAAGTTGGGAACTGCGATATCTAATGTGAAAGCGCTTGAAACCGTCCTAATGTTGTAGAAAGCAATGCAAAGTAGCGAGTAAAACGTTTTCTAACGATAGAAGTACGAAGGTTATGTTAGGTTGAGTTATGTTAGTTTAAGCCAGGTAGCGTCGTGAAACCACCAAAAACGACGTCATCTAACGAGATAGTGTTGTTTATTGCGAGTACGAAACTGCGATAGGTGAAATGTTGTGAAAGCACACAAAACGGCATGAACAAGCCAAATACTGCGTGTTGTACCGTTACAAGTGCGAAACTGCTATGTTGTGACATTCTCGGTAAAGCGCATGCAAGTATCGTGAAACCTTAAAGAACGATGTCATTTAGCGAGATACAGCGTTCTGTACTGTAATAAGTTGGTGAGAAACTGTGAGGTCAAGCAAATATCGTAATTGTGAACGAAACAGTGTAATTGAGCGTCTTTAGATACAAGTGCGAATGTTAGGTTGGGTACACATATCAACCGTCGTAAAACCGCATTAAACAATGTCACTTAGTGAGATGTAGTGTTTTTCAACATTACAAGTCGGGAACTACGATATCTAATGTGAAAGCGCATGAAACCGTCGTAATCTTGTAGAAAACATTGTAAAGTTGCGAGTAAAACGTTTTCTAACGATAGAAGTGCGAAGGTTAGGTTAGGTTAGGTTAGTTTAAGCTAGGTAGCGTCGTGAAACTACCAAAAACGACGTCATCTAACGAGATAGTGTTGTTTTATAGCGAGTAATAAACTGCGATAGGTGAAATGTTGTGAAAGCACACAAAACGGCATGAACAAGCCAAATACTGCGTGTTCTACCGTTACAAGTGCGAAACTGCTATATTGTGATATTCTCGTTAAAGCGCATGCAAGCATCGTGAAACCTTAAAAAACAATTTCATTTATGAAGATACAGCGTTCTGTACTGCAATAAGTTGGTGAAAAACTGTGAGGTTATGCAAATATCGTAATTGTGAACGAAACAGTGTAATAGAGCGTTTTTCAATACAAGTACGAATGTTAGGTTAGGTTAAGATATGAACCGTCGTAAAACCGCATTAAACAATGTCAATTAGTGAGATGCAGTGTTTTTCACCATTAAAAGTCGGGAACTGCGATATCTAATGTGAAAGCGCTTGCAACCGTCGTTAGGTTAGGTTAGGTTAGGTTAGGTTAGGTTAGGTTTTGTTAGGTTAGGTTAGGTTAGGTTAGATTAGGTTAGGTTGGGTTGAGTTGGGTTAGGTTAGGTTAGGTTAGGTTGGGTTAGGTTAGGTTAGGTTACGTTAGGTTAGGTTAGGTTACGTTAGGTTAGGTTAGGTTAGGTTACGTTAGGTTAGGTTAGGTTAGGTAAGGATAATTTGGTTAGGTTAGGTAAGGTTAGGTTAGGTTAGGTTAGGTTGGGTTGGGTGTTGTTGGTTTGGGTTGGGTTGGGTTGGGTTAGGTTGGATTAGGTTAGGTTAGGTTAGGTTACGTTAGGTTAGGTTAGGTTAGGTTACGTTAGGTTAGGTTAGGTTAGGTTAGGTTACGTTAGGTTAGGTTAGGTCAGAAAAGGTTAGGTTACGTTAGAATAGGTTAGGTTAGGTTAGGTTACGTTAGGTTAGGTTAGGTTAGGTTTGGTTAGGTTAGCTTAGGTTAGGTTGGGTTGGGTTGGGTTGGGTTAGGTTAGGTTAGGTTAGGTTAGGTTGGGTTAGGTTAGTTTAGGTTAGGTTAGGTTAGGTTGGGTTGGGTTGGGTTAGGTTAGGTTAGGTAAGGTTAGGTTAGGTTAGGTTAGGTTACGTTAGGTTAAGGTATGAACCGTCGTGAAACCGCATTAAACAATGTCACTTAGTGAGATGCAGTGTTTTTCACCTTTACAAGTTGGGAACTGTGATATCTAATGTGAAAGCGCTTGAAACCGTCGTATTGTTGTAGAAAGCAATGTAAAGTAGCGAGTAAAACGTTTTCTAACGATAGAAGTGCGAAGGTTATGTTAGGTTGAGTTATGTTAGTTTAAGCTAGGTAGTGTCGTGAAACTACCAAAAACAACGTCATCTAACGAGATAGTGTTGTTTTACTGCGAGTACGAAACTGCGATAGGTGAAATGTTGTGAAAGCACACAAAACGGCATGAACAAGCCAAATACTGCGTGTTGTACCGTTACAAGTGCGGAACTGCTATGTTGTGATATTCTCGTTAAAGCGCATGCAAGCATCGTGAAACCTTAAAGAACGATGTCATTTAGCGAGATACAGCGTTCTGAACTGTAATAAGTTGGTGAGAAACTGTGAGGTCAAGCAAATATCGTAATTGTGAACGAAACAGTGTAATTGAGCGTATTTAGATACAAGTGCGAATGTTAGGTTAGGTTGAGATATCAACCGTCGTAAAACCGCATTAAAAAATGTCACTTAGTGAGATGTAGTGTTTTTCAACATTACAAGTCGGGAACTACGATATCTAATGTGAAAGCGCATGAAACCGTCGTAGTCTTGTAAAAAACATTGTAAAGTTGCGAGTAAAACGTTTTCTAACGATAGAAGTGCGAAGGTTAGCTTGAGTTATGTTAGTTTAAGCTGTGTAGCGTCGTGAGACCACCAAAAAGGACGTCAACTTACGAGATAGCGTTGTTTTATTGCATGTACGTAACTGCAATAGGTGAAATGTTGTGAAAGTACACAAAACGGCTTGAACAAGCCAGATACTGCGTGTTGTACCGTTACAAGTGCGAAACTGCTATAATGTGATATTCTTGTTAAAGCGCATGCAAGCATCGTGAAACCTTAAAGAACGATGTCATTTAGCGAGATACAGCGTTCTGTACTGCAATAAGTTGGTGAAAAACTGTGAGGTTGTGCAAATATCGTAATTGTGAACGAAACAGTGTAATAGAGCGTTTTTCCATACAAGTACGAATGTTAGGTTAGGTTAAGAGATGAACCGTCGTAAAACCGCATTAAACAATGGCACTTAGTGAGATGCAGTGTTTTTCACCATTACAAGTCGGGAACTGCGATATCTAATGTGAAAGCGCTTGCAAACGTCGTTAGGTTAGGTTAGGTTAGGTTAGGTTAGGTTAGGTTACGTTAGGTTAGGTTTGGTTAGGTTAGGTTAGGTTAGGTTATGTTAGGTTAGGTTAGGTTAGGTTAGGTTAGGTTAAGATATGAACCGCGCTAAAACGGCATTAAACAATGTCACTTAGTGAGATGCAGTGTTTTTCACCTTTAAAAGTTGGGAACTGCGATATCTAATGTGAAAGCGCTTGAAACCGTCGTAATGTTGTAGAAAGCAATGTAAAGTAGCGAGTAAAACGTTTTCTAACGATAGAAGTACGAAGGTTATGTTAGGTTGAGTTATGTTAGTTTAAGCCAGGTAGCGTCGTGAAACCACCAAAAACGACGTCATCTAACGAGATAGTGTTGTTTATTGCGAGTACGAAACTGCGATAGGTGAAATGTTGTGAAAGCACACAAAACGGCATGAACAAGCCAAATACTGCGTGTTGTACCGTTACAAGTGCAAAACTGCTATGTTGTGACATTCTCGGTAAAGCGCATGCAAGTATCGTGAAACCTTAAAGAACGATGTCATTTAGCGAGATACAGCGTTCTGTACTGTAATAAGTTGGTGAGAAACTGTGAGGTCAAGCAAATATCGTAATTGTGAACGAAACAGTGTAATTGAGCGTCTTTAGATACAAGTGCGAATGTTAGGTTGGGTTGACATATCAACCGTCGTAAAACCGCATTAAACAATGTCACTTAGTGAGATGTAGTGTTTTTCAACATTACAAGTCGGGAACTACGATATCTAATGTGAAAGCGCATGAAACCGTCGTAATCTTGTAGAAAACATTGTAAAGTTGCGAGTAAAACGTTTTCTAACGATAGAAGTGCGAAGGTTAGGTTAGGTTAGGTTAGTTTAAGCTAGGTAGCGTCGTGAAACTACCAAAAACGACGTCATCTAACGAGATAGTGTTGTTTTATAGCGAGTAATAAACTGCGATAGGTGAAATGTTGTGAAAGCACACAAAACGGCATGAACAAGCCAAATACTGCGTGTTGTACCGTTACAAGTGCGAAACTGCTATATTGTGATATTCTCGTTAAAGCGCATGCAAGCATCGTGAAACCTTAAAAAACAATTTCATTTAGGAAGATACAGCGTTCTGTACTGCAATAAGTTGGTGAAAAACTGTGAGGTTATGCAAATATCGTAATTGTGAACAAAACAGTGTAATAGAGCGTTTTTAGATACAAGTGCGAATGTTAGGTTAGGTTAAGATATGAACCGTCGTAAAACCGCATTAAACAATGTCAATTAGTGAGATGCAGTGTTTTTCACCATTAAAAGTGGGGAACTGCGATATCTAATGTGAAAGCGCTTGCAACCGTCGTTAGGTTAGGTTAGGTTAGGTTAGGTTTGGTTAGGTTAGGTTAGGTTAGGTTAGGTTAAGTTAGGTTAGATTAGGTTAGGTTGGGTTGAGTTGGGTTAGGTTAGGTTAGGTTAGGTTAGGTTGGGTTAGGTTAGGTTAGGTTAGGTTAGGTTACGTTAGGTTAGGTTAGGTTACGTTAGGTTAGGTTAGGTTAGGTTACGTTAGGTTAGGTTAGGTTAGGTAAGGATAATTTGGTTAGGTTAGGTAAGGTTAGGTTAGGTTAGGTTAGGTTGGGTTGGGTGTTGTTGGGTTGGGTTGGGTTGGGTTAGGTTGGGTTAGGTTAGGTTATGTTACGTTAGGGTAGGTTAGGTTAGGTTAGGTTACGTTAGGTAATGTTAGGTTAGGTTAGGTTACGTTAGGTTAGGTTAGGTCAGGTAAGGTTAGGTTACGTTAGAATAGGTTAGGTTAGGTTAGGTTACGTTAGGTTAGGTTAAGTTAGGTTAGGTTAGGTTTGGTTAGGTTAGGTTAGGTTAGCTTAGGTTAGGTTAGGTTGGGTTGGGTTGGGTTAGGTTGGGTTAGGTTAGGTTAGGTTAGGTTAGGTTGGGTTAGGTTAGTTTAGGTTAGGTTAGGTTAGGTTAGGTTGGGTCGGGTTGGGTTAGGTTAGGTTAGGTTAGGTAAGGTTAGGTTAGGTTAGGTTAGGTTACGTTAGGTTAAGGTATGAACCATCGTAAAACCGCATTAAACAATGTCACTTAGTGAGATGCAGTGTTTTTCACCTTTACAAGTTGGGAACTGTGATATCTAATGTGAAAGCGCTTGAAACCGTCGTAATGTTGTAGAAAGCAATGTAAAGAAGCGAGTAAAACGTTTTCTAACGATAGAAGTACGAAGGTTATGTTAGGTTGAGTTATGTTAGTTTAGGCTAAATAGCGTCGTGAAACTACCAAAAACAACGTCATCTAACGAGATAGTGTTGTTTTATTGCGAGTACGAAACTGCGATAGGTGAAATGTTGTGAAAGCACACAAAACGGCATGAACAAGCCAAATACTGCGTGTTGTACCGTTACATATGCGAAACTGCTATGTTGTGATATTCTCGTTAAAGCGCATGCAAGCATCGTGAAACCTTAAAGAACAATGTCATTTAGCGAGATACAGCGTTCCGTACTGCAATAAGTTGGTGAAAAACTGTGAGGTTATGCAAATATCCTTAGGTTAGGTTAGGTTAGTTTAAGCTAGGTAGCGTCGTGAAACTACCAAAAACGACGTCATCTAACGAGATAGTGTTGTTTTATAGCGAGTATTAAACTGCGATAGGTGAAATGTTGTGAAAGCACACAAAACGGCATGAACAAGCCAAATACTGCGTGTTCTACCGTTACAAGTGCGAAACTGCTATATTGTGATATTCTCGTTAAAGCGCATGCAAGCATCGTGAAACCTTAAAGAATAATGTCATTTAGCGAGATACAACGTTCTGTACTGCAATAGTTTGGTGAAAAACTGTGAGGTTATGCAAATATGGTAATTGTGAACAAAACAGTGTAATAGAGCGTTTTTAGATACAAGTGCGAATGTTAGGTTAGGTTAAGATATGAACCGTCGTAAAACCGCATTAAACAATGTCAATTAGTGAGATGCAGTGTTTTTCACCATTAAAAGTCGGGAACTGCGATATCTAATGTGAAAGCGCTTGCAACCGTCGTTAGGTTAGGTTGGGTTAGGTTAGGTTAGGTTAGGTTTTGTTAGGTTAGGTTAGGTTAGGTTAGATTAGGTTAGGTTGGGTTGAGTTGGGTTAGGTTAGGTTAGGTTAGGTTAGGTTGGGTTAGGTTAGGTTAGGTTAGGTTACGTTAGGTTAGGTTAGGTTACGTTAGGTTAGGTTAGGTTAGGTTACGTTAGGTTAGGTTAGGTTAGGTAAGGATAATTTGGTTAGGTTAGGTAAGGTTAGGTTAGGTTAGGTTAGGTTGGGTTGGGTGTTGTTGGTTTGGGTTGGGTTGGGTTGGGTTAGGTTGGGTTAGGTTAGGTTAGGTTAGGTTACGTTAGGTTAGGTTAGGTTAGGTTACGTTAGGTTATGTTAGGTTAGGTTAGGTTAGGTTACGTTAGGTTAGGTTAGGTCAGGAAAGGTTAGGTTACGTTAGAATAGGTTAGGTTAGGTTAGGTTACGTTAGGTTAGGTTAGGTTAGGTTTGGTTAGGTTAGCTTACGTTAGGTTGGGTTGGGTTGGGTTGGGTTAGGTTAGGTTAGGTTAGGTTAGGTTGGGTTAGGTTAGTTTAGGTTAGGTTAGGTTAGGTTGGGTTGGGTTGGGTTAGGTTAGGTTAGGTAAGGTTAGGTTAGGTTAGGTTAGGTTACGTTAGGTTAAGGTATGAACCGTCGTAAAACCGCATTAAACAATGTCACTTAGTGAGATGCAGTGTTTTTCACCTTTACAAGTTGGGAACTGTGATATCTAATGTGAAAGCGCTTGAAACCGTCGTATTGTTGTAGAAAGCAATGTAAAGTAGCGAGTAAAACGTTTTCTAACGATAGAAGTGCGAAGGTTATGTTAGGTTGAGTTATGTTAGTTTAAGCTAGGTAGTGTCGTGAAACTACCAAAAACAACGTCATCTAACGAGATAGTGTTGTTTTACTGCGAGTACGAAACTGCGATAGGTGAAATGTTGTGAAAGCACGCAAAACGGCATGAACAAGCCAAATACTGCGTGTTGTACCGTTACAAGTGCGAAACTGCTATGTTGTGATATTCTCGTTAAAGCGCATGCAAGCATCGTGAAACCTTAAAGAACGATGTCATTTAGCGAGATACAGCGTTCTGTACTGCAATAAGTTGGTGAAAAACTGTGAGGTTATGCAAATATCCTAATTGTGAACGAAACATTGTAATAGAGCGTTTTTTAATACAAGTGCGAATTTTAGGTTAGGTTAAGATATGAACCGTCGTAAAACCGCATTAAACAATGTCACTTGATGAGATGCAGTGTTTTTCACCATTACAAGTCGGGAACTGCGATATCTAATGTGAAAGCGCTTGCAAACGTCGTTAGGTTAGGTTAGGTTAGGTTAGGTTAGGTTACGTTAGGTTAGGTTAGGTTAGGTTAGGTTTGGTTAGGTTAGGTTAGGTTAGGTTAGGTTAGGGATGTTAGGTAAGGTTTGGTTAGGTTAGGTTAGGTTAGGTTGGGTTAGGTAAGGTTAGGTTAGGTTAAGATATGAACCGCACTAAAACCGCATTAAACAATGTCACTTAGTGAGATGCTGTGTTTTTCACCATTACAAGTCGGGAACTGCGATATCTAATGTGAAAGCGCTTGCAAACGTCGTTAGGTTAGGTTAGGTTAGGTTAGGTTACGTTAGGTTAGGTTTGGTTAGGTTAGGTTAGGTTATGTTAGGTTAGGTTGGGTTAGGTTAGGTTAGGTTAGGTTAAGATATGAACCGCGCTAAAACCGCATTAAACAATGTCACTTAGTGAGATGCAGTGTTTTTCACCTTTACAAGTTGGGAACTGTGATATCTAATGTGAAAGCGCTTGAAACCGTCGTAATGTTGTAGAAAGCAATGTAAAGTAGCGAGTAAAACGTTTTCTAACGATAGAAGTGCGAAGGTTATGTTAGGTTGAGTTATGTTAGTTTAAGCTAGGTGGCGTCGTGAAACTACCAAAAACAACGTCATCTAACGAGATAGTGTTGTTTTATTGCGAGTACGAAACTGCGATAGGTGAAATGTTGTGAAAGCACACAAAACGGCATGAACAAGCCAAATACTGCGTGTTGTACCGTTACAAATGCGGAACTGCTATGTTGTGATATTCTCGTTAAAGCGCATGCAAGCATCGTGAAACCTTAAAGAACGATGTCATTTAGCGAGATACAGCGTTCTGAACTGTAATAAGTTGGTGAGAAACTGTGAGGTCAAGCAAATATCGTAATTGTGAACGAAACAGTGTAATTGAGCGTATTTAGATACAAGTGCGAATGTTAGGTTAGGTTGAGATATCAACCGTCGTAAAACCGCATTAAAAATTGTCACTTAGTGAGATGTAGTGTTTTTCAACATTACAAGTCGGGAACTACGATATCTAATGTGAAAGCGCATGAAACCGTCGTAGTCTTGTAGAAAACATTGTAAAGTTGCGAGTAAAACGTTTTCTAACGATAGAAGTGCGAAGGTTAGCTTGAGTTATGTTAGTTTAAGCTGTGTAGCGTCGTGAGACCACCAAAAAGGACGTCAACTTACGAGATAGCGTTGTTTTATTGCATGTACGTAACTGCAATAGGTGAAATGTTGTGAAAGTACACAAAACGGCTTGAACAAGCCAGATACTGCGTGTTGTACCGTTACAAGTGCGAAACTGCTATAATGTGATATTCTTGTTAAAGCGCATGCAAGCATCGTGAAACCTTAAAGAACGATGTCATTTAGCGAGATACAGCGTTCTGTACTGCAATAAGTTGGTGAAAAACTGTGAGGTTATGCAAATATCGTAATTGTGAACGAAACAGTGTAATAGAGCGTTTTTCCATACAAGTACGAATGTTAGGTTAGGTTAAGATATGAACCGTCGTAAAACCGCATTAAACAATGGCACTTAGTGAGATGCAGTGTTTTTCACCATTACAAGTCGGGAACTGCGATATCTAATGTGAAAGCGCTTGCAAACGTCGTTAGGTTAGGTTAGGTTAGGTTAGGTTACGTTAGGTTAGGTTAGGTTAGGTTAGGTTAGGTTATGTTAGGTTAGGTTAGGTTAGGTTAGGTTAGGTTAAGATATGAACCGCTCTAAAACGGCATTAAACAATGTCACTTAGTGAGATGCAGTGTTTTTCACCTTTAAAAGTTGGGAACTGCGATATCTAATGTGAAAGCGCTTGAAACCGTCGTAATGTTGTAGAAAGCAATGTAAAGTAGCGAGTAAAACGTTTTCTAACGATAGAAGTGCGAAGGTTATGTTAGGTTGAGTTATGTTAGTTTAAGCCAGGTAGCGTCGTGAAACCACCAAAAACGACGTCATCTAACGAGATAGTGTTGTTTATTGCGAGTACGAAACTGCGATAGGTGAAATGTTGTGAAAGCACACAAAACGGCATGAACAAGCCAAATACTGCGTGTTGTACCGTTACAAGTGCGAAACTGCTATGTTGTGACATTCTCGGTAAAGCGCATGCAAGTATCGTGAAACCTTAAAGAACGATGTCATTTAGCGAGATACAGCGTTCTGTACTGTAATAAGTTGGTGAGAAACTGTGAGGTCAAGCAAATATCGTAATTGTGAACGAAACAGTGTAATTGAGCGTCTTTAGATACAAGTGCGAATGTTAGGTTGGGTTGACATATCAACCGTCGTAAAACCGCATTAAACAATGTCACTTAGTGAGATGTAGTGTTTTTCAACATTACAAGTCGGGAACTACGATATCTAATGTGAAAGCGCATGAAACCGTCGTAATCTTGTAGAAAACATTGTAAAGTCGCGAGTAAAACGTTTTCTAACGATAGAAGTGCGAAGGTTAGGTTAGGTTAGGTTAGGTTAGTTTAAGCTAGGTAGCGTCGTGAAACTACCAAAAACGACGTCATCTAACGAGATAGTGTTGTTTTATAGCGAGTATTAAACTGCGATAGGTGAAATGTTGTGAAAGCACACAAAACGGCATGAACAAGCCAAATACTGCGTGTTCTACCGTTACAAGTGCGAAACTGCTATATTGTGATATTCTCGTTAAAGCGCATGCAAGCATCGTGAAACCTTAAAAAACAATTTCATTTAGGAAGATACAGCGTTCTGTACTGCAATAAGTTGGTGAAAAACTGTGAGGTTATGCAAATATCGTAATTGTGAACAAAACAGTGTAATAGAGCGTTTTTAGATACAAGTGCGAATGTTAGGTTAGGTTAAGATATGAACCGTCGTAAAACCGCATTAAACAATGTCAATTAGTGAGATGCAGTGTTTTTCACCATTAAAAGTGGGGAACTGCGATATCTAATGTGAAAGCGCTTGCAACCGTCGTTAGGTTAGGTTAGGTTAGGTTAGGTTAGGTTAGGTTTGGTTAGGTTAGGTTAGGTTAGGTTAGGTTAGGTTAAGTTAGGTTAGATTAGGTTAGGTTGGGTTGAGTTGGGTTAGTTTAGGTTAGGTTAGGTTAGGTTGGGTTAGGTTAGGTTAGGTTAGGTTACGTTAGGATAGGTTAGGTTACGTTAGGTTAGGTTAGGTTAGGTTAGGTTACGTTAGGTTAGGTTAGGTTAGGTAAGGATAATTTGGTTAGGTTAGGTAAGGTTAGGTTAGGTTAGGTTAGGTTGGGTTGGGTGTTGTTGGGTTGGATTGGGTTGGGTTAGGTTGGGTTAGGTTAGGTTAGGTTACGTTAGAGTAGGTTAGGTTAGGTTAGGTTACGTTATGTAATGTTAGGTTAGGTTAGGTTACGTTAGGTTAGGTTAGGTCAGGTAAGGTTAGGTTACGTTAGAATAGGTTAGGTTAGGTTACGTTAGGTTAGGTTAAGTTAGGTTAGGTTAGGTTTGGTTAGGTTAGGTTAGGTTAGCTTAGGTTAGGTTAGGTTAGGTTAGGTTAGGTTAGGTTAGGTTAGGTTAGGTTAGGTTAGGTTAGGTTAGGTTAGGTTACGTTAGGTTAAGGTATGAACCATCGTAAAACCGCCATTAACCATGTCACTTAGTGAGATGCAGTGTTTTTCACCTTTACAAGTTGGGAACTGTGACATCTAATGTGAAAGCGCTTGAAACCGTCGTAATGTTGTAGAAAGCAATGTAAAGAAGCGAGTAAAACGTTTTCTAACGATAGAAGTGCGAAGGTTATGTTAGGTTGAGTTATGTTAGTTTAGGCTAGGTAGCGTCGTGAAACTACCAAAAACAACGTCATCTAACGAGATAGTGTTGTTTTATTGCGAGTACGAAACTGCGATAGGTGAAATGTTGTGAAAGCACACAAAACGGCATGAACAAGCCAAATACTGCGTGTTGTACCGTTACAAGTGCGAAACTGCTATGTTGTGATATTCTCGTTAAAGCGCATGCAAGCATCGTGAAACCTTAAAGAACAATGTCATTTAGCGAGATACAGCGTTCCGTACTGCAATAAGTTGGTGAAAAACTGTGAGGTTATGCAAATATCCTAATTGTGAACGAAACAGTGTAATAGAGCGTTTTTTAATACAAGTGCGAATGTTAGGTTAGGTTAAGATATGAACCGTCGTAAAACCGCATTAAACAATGTCACTTAGTGAGATGCAGTGTTTTTCACCATTACAAGTCGGGAACTGCGCTATCTAATGTGAAAGCGCTTGCAAACGTCGTTAGGTTAGGTTAGGTTAGGTTAGGTTAGGTTAGGTTACGTTAGGTTAGGTTTGGTTAGGTTAGGTTAGGTTAGGTTATGTTAGGTTAGGTTGGGTTAGGTAGGTTAGGTTAGGTTAGTTTAAGATACGAACCGCGCTAAAACCGCATTAAACAATGTCACTTAGTGAGATGCAGTGTTTTTCACCTTTACAAATTGGGAACTGCGATATCTAATGTGAAAGCGCTTGCAAACGTCGTTAGGTTAGGTTAGGTTAGGTTAGGTTAGGTTAGGTTAGGTTACGTTAGGTTAGGTTTGGTTAGGTTAGGTTAGGTTATGTTAGGTTAGGTTATGTTAGGTTAGGTTGGGTTAGGTTAGGTTAGGTTACGTTAGGTTAAGGTATGAACCGTTGTAAAACAGCAATAAACAATGTCACTTAGTGAGATGCAGTGTTTTTCAACTTTACAAGTTGGGAACTGCGATATCTAATGTGAAAGCGCTTGAAACCGTCGTGATGTTGTAGAAAGCAATGTAAAGTAGCGAGTAAAACGTTTTCTAACGATAGAAGTGCGAAGGTTATGTTAGGTTGAGTTATGTTAGTTTAAGCTAGGTAGCGTCGTGAAACCACCAAAAACGACGTCATCTAACGAGATAGTGTTGTTTTATTGCGAGTACGAAACTGCGATAGGTAAAATGTGAAAGCACACAAAACGGCATGAACAAGCCAAATACTGCGTGTTGTACCGTTACAAGTGCGAAACTGCTATGTTTTGACATTCTCGGTAAAGCGCATGCAAGTATCGTGAAACCTTAAAGAACGATGTCATTTAGCGAGATACAGCGTTCTGTACTGTAATAAGTTGGTGAGAAACTGTGAGGTCAAGCAAATATCGTAATTGTGAACGAAACAGTGTAATTGAGCGTCTTTAGATACAAGTGCGAATGTTAGGTTAGGTTGACATATCAACCGTCGTAAAACCGCATTAAACAATGTCACTTAGTGAGATGTAGTGTTTTTCAACATTTCAAGTCGGGAACTACGATATCTAATGTGAAAGCGCATGAAACCGTCGTAATCTTGTAGAAAACATTGTAAAGTTGCGAGTAAAACGTTTTCTAACGATAGAAGTGCGAAGGTTAGGTTAGGTTAGGTTAGTTTAAGCTAGGTAGCGTCGTGAAACTACCAAAAACGACGTCATCTAACGAGATAGTGTTGTTTTATAGCGAGTATTAAACTGCGATAGGTGAAATGTTGTGAAAGCACACAAAACGGCATGAACAAGCCAAATACTGCGTGTTCTACCGTTACAAGTGCGAAACTGCTATATTGTGATATTCTCGTTAAAGCGCATGCAAGCATCGTGAAACCTTAAAGAACAATGTCATTTAGCGAGATACAACGTTCTGTACTGCAATAAGTTGGTGAAAAACTGTGAGGTTATGCAAATATGGTAATTGTGAACAAAACAGTGTAATAGAGCGGTTTTAGATACAAGTGCGAATGTTAGGTTAGGTTAAGATATGAACCGTCGTAAAACCGCATTAAACAATGTCAATTAGTGAGATGCAGTGTTTTTCACCATTAAAAGTCGGGAACTGCGATATCTAATGTGAAAGCGCTTGCAACCGTCGTTAGGTTAGGTTAGGTTAGGTTAGGTTTTGTTAGGTTAGGTTAGGTTAGGTTAGGTTAGATTAGGTTAGGTTGGGTTGAGTTGGGTTAGGTTAGGTTAGGTTAGGTTACGTTAGGTTAGGTTAGGTTACGTTAGGTTAGGTTAGGTTAGGTTAGGTTACGTTAGGTTAGGTTAGGTTAGGTAAGGATAATTTGGTTAGGTTAGGTAAGGTTAGGTTAGGTTAGGTTGGGTTGGGTGTTGTTGGTTTGGGTTGGGTTGGGTTGGGCTAGGTTGGGTTAGGTTAGGTTACGTTACGTTAGGTTAGGTTAGGTTAGGTTAGGTTACGTTAGGTTATGTTAGGTTAGGTTAGGTTAGGTTACGTTAGGTTAGGTTAGGTCAGGAAAGGTTAGGTTACGTTAGAATAGGTTAGGTTAGGTTACGTTAGGTTAGGTTAAGTTAGGTTAGGTTTGGTTAGGTTAGCTTAGGTTAGGTTAGGTTGGGTTGGGTTGGGTTGGGTTAGGTTAGGTTAGGTTAGGTTAGGTTGGGTTAGGTTAGTTTAGGTTAGGTTAGGTTAGGTTAGGTTGGGTTGGGTTGGGTTAGGTTAGGTTAGGTTAGGTTAGGTAAGGTTAGGTTAGGTTAGGTTAGGTTACGTTAGGTTAAGGTATGAACCGTCGTAAAACCGCATTAAACAATGTCACTTAGTGAGATGCAGTGTTTTTCACCTTTACAAGTTGGGAACTGTGATATCTAATGTGAAAGCGCTTGAAACCGTCGTATTGTTGTAGAAAGCAATGTAAAGTAGCGAGTAAAACGTTTTCTAACGATAGAAGTGCGAAGGTTATGTTAGGTTGAGTTATGTTAGTTTAAGCTAGGTAGCGTCGTGAAACTACCAAAAACAACGTCATCTAACGAGATAGTGTTGTTTTATTGCGAGTACGAAACTGCGATAGGTGAAATGTTGTGAAAGCACACAAAACGGCATGAACAAGCCAAATACTGCGTGTTGTACCGTTACAAGTGCGAAACTGCTATGTTGTGATATTCTCGTTAAAGCGCATGCAAGCATCGTGAAACCTTAAAGAACGATGTCATTTAGCGAGATACAGCGTTCTGTACTGCAATAAGTTGGTGAAAAACTGTGAGGTTATGCAAATATCCTAATTGTGAACGAAACAGTGTAATAGAGCGTTTTTTAATACAAGTGCGAATGTTAGGTTAGGTTAAGATATGAACCGTCGTAAAACCGCATTAAACAATGTCACTTGATGAGATGCAGTGTTTTTCACCATTACAAGTCGGGAACTGCGATATCTAATGTGAAAGCGCATGAAACCGTCGTAATCTTGTAGAAAACATTGTAAAGTTGCGAGTAAAACGTTTTCTAACGATAGAAGTGCGAAGGTTAGGTTAGGTTAGGTTAGTTTAAGCTAGGTAGCGTCGTGAAACTACCAAAAACAACGTCATCTAACGAGATAGTGTTGTTTTATTGCGAGTACGAAACTGCGATAGGTGAAATGTTGTGAAAGCACACAAAACGGCATGAACAAGCCAAATACTGCGTGTTGTACCGTTACAAGTGCGAAACTGCTATGTTGTGATATTCTCGTTAAAGCGCATGCAAGCATCGTGAAACCTTAAAGAACAATGTCATTTAGCGAGATACAGCGTTCCGTACTGCAATAAGTTGGTGAAAAACTGTGAGGTTATGCAAATATCCTAATTGTGAACGAAACAGTGTAATAGAGCGTTTTTTAATACAAGTGCGAATGTTAGGTTAGGTTAAGATATGAACCGTCGTAAAACCGCATTAAACAATGTCACTTAGTGAGATGCAGTGTTTTTCACCATTACAAGTCGGGAACTGCGATATCTAATGTGAAAGCGCTTGCAAACGTCGTTAGGTTAGGTTAGGTTAGGTTAGGTTAGGTTAGGTTAGGGTACGTTAGGTTAGGTTAGGTTAGGTTAGGTTTGGTTAGGTTAGGTTAGGTTAGGTTAGGTTAGGTTAGGTTGGGTTAGGTTAGGTTAGGTTACGTTAGGTTAGGTTAGGTTACGTTAGGTTAGGTTAGGTTAGGTTACGTTAGGTTAGGTTAGGTTAGGTAAGGATAATTTGGTTAGGTTAGGTAAGGTAAGGTTAGGTTACGTTAGGTTGGGTTGGGTGTTGTTGGTTTGGGTTGGGTTGGGTTGGGTTAGGTTGGGTTAGGTTAGGTTAGGTTACGTTAGGTTAGGTTAGGTTAGGTTAGGTTACGTTAGGTTATGTTAGGTTAGGTTAGGTTACGTTAGGTTAGGTTAGGTCAGGAAAGGTTAGGTTACGTTAGAATAGGTTAGGTTAGGTTAGGTTACGTTAGGTTAGGTTAAGTTAGGTTAGGTTTGGTTAGGTTAGCTTAGGTTAGGTTAGGTTGGGTTGGGTTGGGTTGGGTTGGGTTAGGTTAGGTTAGGTTAGGTTAGGTTGGGTTAGGTTAGTTTAGGTTAGGTTAGGTTAGGTTAGGTTGGGTTGGGTTGGGTTAGGTTAGGTTAGGTTAGGTAAGGTTAGGTTAGGTTAGGTTAGGTTACGTTAGGTTAAGGTATGAACCGTCGTAAAACCGCATTAAACAATGTCACTTAGTGAGATGCAGTGTTTTTCACCTTTACAAGTTGGGAACTGTGATATCTAATGTGAAAGCGCTTGAAACCGTCGTATTGTTGTAGAAAGCAATGTAAAGTAGCGAGTAAAACGTTTTCTAACGATAGAAGTGCGAAGGTTATGTTAGGTTGAGTTATGTTAGTTTAAGCTAGGTAGCGTCGTGAAACTACCAAAAACAACGTCATCTAACGAGATAGTGTTGTTTTATTGCGAGTACGAAACTGCGATAGGTGAAATGTTGTGAAAGCACACAAAACGGCATGAACAAGCCAAATACTGCGTGTTGTACCGTTACAAGTGCGAAACTGCTATGTTGTGATATTCTCGTTAAAGCGCATGCAAGCATCGTGAAACCTTAAAGAACGATGTCATTTAGCGAGATACAGCGTTCTGTACTGCAATAAGTTGGTGAAAAACTGTGAGGTTATGCAAATATCCTAATTGTGAACGAAACAGTGTAATAGAGCGTTTTTTAATACAAGTGCGAATGTTAGGTTAGGTTAAGATATGAACCGTCGTAAAACCGCATTAAACAATGTCACTTGATGAGATGCAGTGTTTTTCACCATTACAAGTCGGGAACTGCGATATCTAATGTGAAAGCGCTTGCAAACGTCGTTAGGTTAGGTTAGGTTAGGTTAGGTTACGTTAGGTTAGGTTAGGTTAGGTTTGGTTAGGTTAGGTTAGGTTAGGTTAGGTTAGGGATGTTAGGTAAGGTTTGGTTAGGTTAGGTTAGGTTAGGTTGGGTTAGGTAAGGTTAGGTTAGGTTAAGATATGAACCGCGCTAAAACCGCATTAAACAATGTCACTTAGTGAGATGCTGTGTTTTTCACCATTACAAGTCGGGAACTGCGATATCTAATGTGAAAGCGCTTGCAAACGTCGTTAGGTTAGGTTAGGTTAGGTTAGGTTAGGTTAGGTTACGTTAGGTTATGGTTGGTTAGGTTAGGTTAGGTTAGGTTATGTTATGTTAGGTTAGGTTAGGTTAAGATATGAACCGCGCTAAAACCGCAATAAACAATGTCACTTAGTGAGATGCAGTGTTTTTCACCTTTACAAGTTGGGAACTGCGATATCTAATGTGAAAGCGCATGAAACCGTCGTAATCTTGTAGAAAACATTGTAAAGTGGTGAGTAAAACGTTTTCTAACGATAGAAGTTCGAAGGTTAGGTTAGGTTAGGTTAGTTTAAGCTAGGTAGCGTCGTGAAACTACCAAAAACGACGTCATCTAACGAGATAGTGTTGTTTTATAGCGAGTATTAAACTGCGATAGGTGAAATGTTGTGAAAGCACACAAAACGGCATGAACAAGCCAAATACTGCGTGTTCTACCGTTACAAGTGCGAAACTGCTATATTGTGATATTCTCGTTAAAGCGCATGCAAGCATCGTGAAACCTTAACTAACAATGTCATTTAGCGAGATACAACGTTCTGTACTGCAATGAGTTGGTGAAAAACTGTGAGGTTATGCAAATATTGTAATTGTGAACAAAACAGTGTAATAGAGCGTTTTTAGATACAAGTGCGAATGTTAGGTTAGGTTAAGATATGAACCGTCGTAAAACAGCATTAAACAATGTCACTTAGTGAGATGTAGTAATTTTCAACATTACAAGTCGGGAACTACGATATCTAATGTGAAAGCGCATGAAACCGTCGTAATCTTGTAGAAAACATTCTAAAGTGGTGAGTAAAACGTTTTCTAACGATAGAAGTGCGAAGGTTAGGTTAGGTTAGTTTAAGCTAGGTAGCGTCGTGAAAGTACCAAAAACGACGTCATCTAACGAGATAGTGTTGTTTTATAGCGAGTATTAAACTGCGATAGGTGAAATGTTGTGAAAGCACACAAAACGGCATGAACAAGCCAAATACTGCGTGTTGTACCGTTACAAGTGCGAAACTGCTATGTTTTGACATTCTCGGTAAAGCGCATGCAAGTATCGTGAAACCTTAAAGAACGATGTCATTTAGCGAGATACAGCGTTCTGTACTGTAATAAGTTGGTGAGAAACTGTGAGGTCAAGCAAATATCGTAATTGTGAACGAAACAGTGTAATAGAGCGTTTTTTAATACAAGTGCGAATGTTAGGTTAGGTTAAGATATGAACCGTCGTAAAACCGCATTAAACAATGTCACTTGATGAGATGCAGTGTTTTTCACCATTACAAGTCGGGAACTGCGATATCTAATGTGAAAGCGCTTGCAAACGTCGTTAGGTTAGGTTAGGTTAGGTTAGGTTAGGTTAGGTTACGTTAGGTTAGGTTAGGTTAGGTTTGGTTAGGTTAGGTTTGGTTAGGTTAGGTTAGGTTAGGTTAGGTTGGGGATGTTAGGTAAGGTTTGGTTAGGTTAGGTTAGGTTAGGTTGGGTTAGGTAAGGTTAGGTTAGGTTAAGATATGAACCGCGCTAAAACCGCATTAAACAATGTCACTTAGTGAGATGCTGTGTTTTTCACCATTACAAGTCGGGAACTGCGATATCTAATGTGAAAGCGCTTGCAAACGTCGTTAGGTTCGGTTAGGTTAGGTTAGGTTAGGTTAGGTTAGGTTACGTTAGGTTAGGTTTGGTTAGGTTAGGTTAGGTTAGGTTATGTTAGGTTAGGTTGGGTTAGGTTAGGTTAGGTTAGGTTAGGTTAAGATATGAACCGCGCTAAAACCGCATTACACAATGTCACTTAGTGAGATGCAGTGTTTTTCACCTTTACAAGTTGGGAACTGCGATATCTAATGTGAAAGCGCTTGAAACCGTCGTATTGTTGTAGAAAGCAATGTAAAGTAGCGAGTAAAACGTTTTCTAACGATAGAAGTGCGAAGGTTATGTTAGGTTGAGTTAAGTTAGTTTAAGCTAGGTAGCGCCGTGAAACTACCAAAAACAACGTCATCTAACGAGATAGTGTTGTTTTATTGCGAGTACGAAACTGCGATAGGTGAAATGTTGTGAAAGCACACAAAACGGCATGAACAAGCCAAATACTGCGTGTTGTACCGTTACAAGTGCGAAACTGCTATGTTGTGATATTCTCGTTAAAGCGCATGCAAGCATCGTGAAACCTTAAAGAACGATGTCATTTAGCGAGATACAGCGTTCTGTACTGCAATAAGTTGGTGAAAAACTGTGAGGTTATGCAAATATCGTAATTGTGAACGAAACAGTGTAATAGAGCGTTTTTCCATACAAGTACGAATGTTAGGTTAGGTTAAGATATGAACCGTCGTAAAACCGCATTAAACAATGTCACTTAGTGAGATGCAGTGTTTTTCACCATTACAAGTCGGGAACTGCGATATCTAATGTGAAAGCGCTTGCAAACGTCGTTAGGTTAGGTTAGGTTAGGTTAGGTTACGTTAGGTTAGGTTTGGTTAGGTTAGGTTAGGTTAGGTTATGTTAGGTTAGGTTGGGTTAGGTTAGGTTAGGTTAGGTTAGGTTAAGATACGAACCGCGCTAAAACCGCATTAAACAATGTCACTTAGTGAGATGCAGTGTTTTTCACCTTTACAAATTGGGAACTGCGATATCTAATGTGAAAGCGCTTGCAAACGTCGTTAGGTTAGGTTAGGTTAGGTTAGGTTAGGTTACGTTAGGTTAGGTTTGGTTAGGTTAGGTTAGGTTAGGTTATGTTAGGTTAGGTTATGTTAGGTTAGGTTGGGTTAGGTTAGGTTAGGTTACGTTAGGTTAAGGTATGAACCGTTGTAAAACCGCAATAAACAATGTCACTTAGTGAGATGCAGTGTTTTTCACCTTTACAAGTTGGGAACTGCGATATCTAATGTGAAAGCGCTTGAAACCGTCGTGATGTTGTAGAAAGCAATGTAAAGTAGCGAGTAAAACGTTTTCTAACGATAGAAGTGCGAAGGTTATGTTAGGTTGAGTTATGTTAGTTTAAGCTAGGTAGCGTCGTGAAACCACCAAAAACGACGTCATCTAACGAGATAGTGTTGTTTTATTGCGAGTACGAAACTGCGATAGGTAAAATGTGAAAGCACACAAAACGGCATGAACAAGCCAAATACTGCGTGTTGTACCGTTACAAGTGCGAAACTGCTATGTTTTGACATTCTCGGTAAAGCGCATGCAAGTATCGTGAAACCTTAAAGAACAATGTCATTTAGCGAGATACAACGTTCTGTACTGCAATAAGTTGGTGAAAAACTGTGAGGTTATGCAAATATGGTAATTGTGAACAAAACAGTGTAATAGAGCGGTTTTAGATACAAGTGCGAATGTTAGGTTAGGTTAAGATATGAACCGTCGTAAAACCGCATTAAACAATGTCAATTAGTGAGATGCAGTGTTTTTCACCATTAAAAGTCGGGAACTGCGATATCTAATGTGAAAGCGCTTGCAACCGTCGTTAGGTTAGGTTAGGTTAGGTTAGGTTTTGTTAGGTTAGGTTAGGTTAGGTTAGGTTAGATTAGGTTAGGTTGGGTTGAGTTGGGTTAGGTTAGGTTAGGTTAGGTTAGGTTGGGTTAGGTTAGGTTAGGTTACGTTAGGTTAGGTTAGGTTACGTTAGGCTAGGTTAGGTTAGGTTAGGTTACGTTAGGTTAGGTTAGGTTAGGTAAGGATAATTTGGTTAGGTTAGGTAAGGTTAGGTTAGGTTACGTTAGGTTGGGTTGGGTGTTGTTGGTTTGGGTTGGGTTGGGTTGGGTTAGGTTGGGTTAGGTTAGGTTAGGTTACGTTAGGTTAGGTTAGGTTAGGTTAGGTTACGTTAGGTTATGTTAGGTTAGGTTAGGTTACGTTAGGTTAGGTTAGGTCAGGAAAGGTTAGGTTACGTTAGAATAGGTTAGGTTAGGTTAGGTTACGTTAGGTTAGGTTAAGTTAGGTTAGGTTTGGTTAGGTTAGCTTAGGTTAGGTTAGGTTGGGTTGGGTTGGGTTGGGTTAGGTTAGGTTAGGTTAGGTTAGGTTGGGTTAGGTTAGTTTAGGTTAGGTTAGGTTAGGTTAGGTTGGGTTGGGTTGGGTTAGGTTAGGTTAGGTTAGGTAAGGTTAGGTTAGGTTAGGTTAGGTTACGTTAGGTTAAGGTATGAACCGTCGTAAAACCGCATTAAACAATGTCACTTAGTGAGATGCAGTGTTTTTCACCTTTACAAGTTGGGAACTGTGATATCTAATGTGAAAGCGCTTGAAACCGTCGTATTGTTGTAGAAAGCAATGTAAAGTAGCGAGTAAAACGTTTTCTAACGATAGAAGTGCGAAGGTTATGTTAGGTTGAGTTATGTTAGTTTAAGCTAGGTAGCGTCGTGAAACTACCAAAAACAACGTCATGTAACGAGATAGTGTTGTTTTATTGCGAGTACGAAACTGCGATAGGTGAAATGTTGTGAAAGCACACAAAACGGCATGAACAAGCCAAATACTGCGTGTTGTACCGTTACAAGTGCGAAACTGCTATGTTGTGATATTCTCGTTAAAGCGCATGCAAGCATCGTGAAACCTTAAAGAACGATGTCATTTAGCGAGATACAGCGTTCTGTACTGCAATAAGTTGGTGAAAAACTGTGAGGTTATGCAAATATCCTAATTGTGAACGAAACAGTGTAATAGAGCGTTTTTTAATACAAGTGCGAATGTTAGGTTAGGTTAAGATATGAACCGTCGTAAAACCGCATTAAACAATGTCACTTGATGAGATGCAGTGTTTTTCACTATTACAAGTCGGGAACTGCGATATCTAATGTGAAAGCGCTTGCAAACGTCGTTAGGTTAGGTTAGGTTAGGTTAGGTTACGTTAGGTTAGGTTAGGTTAGGTTTGGTTAGGTTAGGTTAGGTTAGGTTAGGTTAGGGATGTTAGGTAAGGTTTGGTTAGGTTAGGTTAGGTTGGGTTAGGTAAGGTTAGGTTAGGTTAAGATATGAACCGCGCTAAAACCGCATTAAACAATGGCACTTAGTGAGATGCTGTGTTTTTCACCATTACAAGTCGGGAACTGCGATATCTAATGTGAAAGCGCTTGCAAACGTCGTTAGGTTAGGTTAGGTTAGGTTAGGTTACGTTAGGTTAGGGTTGGTTAGGTTAGGTTAGGTTAGGTTATGTTAGGTTAGGTTAGGTTAGGTTAAGATATGAACCGCGCTAAAACCGCAATAAACAATGTCACTTAGTGAGATGCAGTGTTTTTCACCTTTACAAGTTGGGAACTGCGATATCTAATGTGAAAGCGCATGAAACCGTCGTAATCTTGTAGAAAACATTGTAAAGTGGTGAGTAAAACGTTTTCTAACGATAGAAGTTCGAAGGTTAGGTTAGGTTAGGTTAGTTTAAGCTAGGTAGCGTCGTGAAACTACCAAAAACGACGTCATCTAACGAGATAGTGTTGTTTTATAGCGAGTATTAAACTGCGATAGGTGAAATGTTGTGAAAGCACACAAAACGGCATGAACAAGCCAAATACTGCGTGTTCTACCGTTACAAGTGCGAAACTGCTATATTGTGATATTCTCGTTAAAGCGCATGCAAGCATCGTGAAACCTTAACTAACAATGTCATTTAGCGAGATACAACGTTCTGTACTGCAATGAGTTGGTGAAAAACTGTGAGGTTATGCAAATATTGTAATTGTGAACAAAACAGTGTAATAGAGCGTTTTTAGATACAAGTGCGAATGTTAGGTTAGGTTAAGATATGAACCGTCGTAAAACCGCATTAAACAATGTCACTTAGTGAGATGTAGTAATTTTCAACATTACAAGTCGGGAACTACGATATCTAATGTGAAAGCGCATGAAACCGTCGTAATCTTGTAGAAAACATTCTAAAGTGGTGAGTAAAACGTTTTCTAACGATAGAAGTGCGAAGATTAGGTTAGGTTAGTTTAAGCTAGGTAGCGTCGTGAAAGTACCAAAAACGACGTCATCTAACGAGATAGTGTTGTTTTATAGCGAGTATTAAACTGCGATAGGTGAAATGTTGTGAAAGCACACAAAACGGCATGAACAAGCCAAATACTGCGTGTTGTACCGTTACAAGTGCGAAACTGCTATGTTTTGACATTCTCGGTAAAGCGCATGCAAGTATCGTGAAACCTTAAAGAACGATGTCATTTAGCGAGATACAGCGTTCTGTACTGTAATAAGTTGGTGAGAAACTGTGAGGTCAAGCAAATATCGTAATTGTGAACGAAACAGTGTAATAGAGCGTTTTTAATTACAAGTGCGAATGTTAGGTTAGGTTAAGATATGAACCGTCGTAAAACCGCATTAAACAATGTCACTTGATGAGATGCAGTGTTTTTCACCATTACAAGTCGGGAACTGCGATATCTAATGTGAAAGCGCTTGCAAACGTCGTTAGGTTAGGTTAGGTTAGGTTAGGTTACGTTAGGTTAGGTTAGGTTAGGTTTGGTTAGGTTAGGTTAGGTTAGGTTAGGTTAGGGATGTTAGGTAAGGTTTGGTTAGGTTAGGTTAGGTTAGGTTGGGTTAGGTAAGGTTAGGTTAGGTTAAGATATGAACCGCGCTAAAACCGCATTAAACAATGTCACTTAGTGAGATGCTGTGTTTTTCACCATTACAAGTCGGGAACTGCGATATCTAATGTGAAAGCGCTTGCAAACGTCGTTAGGTTAGGTTAGGTTAGGTTAGGTTAGGTTAGGTTAGGTTACGTTAGGTTAGGTTTGGTTAGGTTAGGTTAGGTTAGGTTAGGTTATGTTATGTTAGGTTGGGTTAGGTTAGGTTAGGTTAGGTTAAGATATGAACCGCGCTAAAACCGCATTACACAATGTCACTTAGTGAGATGCAGTGTTTTTCACCTTTACAAGTTGGGAACTGCGATATCTAATGTGAAAGCGCTTGAAACCGTCGTATTGTTGTAGAAAGCAATGTAAAGTAGCGAGTAAAACGTTTTCTAACGATAGAAGTGCGAAGGTTATGTTAGGTTGAGTTAAGTTAGTTTAAGCTAGGTAGCGCCGTGAAACTACCAAAAACAACGTCATCTAACGAGATAGTGTTGTTTTATTGCGAGTACGAAACTGCGATAGGTGAAATGTTGTGAAAGCACACAAAACGGCATGAACAAGCCAAATACTGCGTGTTGTACCGTTACAAGTGCGAAACTGCTATGTTGTGATATTCTCGTTAAAGCGCATGCAAGCATCGTGAAACCTTAAAGAACGATGTCATTTAGCGAGATACAGCGTTCTGTATTGCAATAAGTTGGTGAAAAACTGTGAGGTTATGCAAATATCCTAATTGTGAACGAAACAGTGTAATAGAGCGTTTTTTAATACAAGTGCGAATGTTAGGTTAGGTTAAGATATGAACCGTCGTAAAACCGCATTAAACAATGTCACTTAGTGAGATGCAGTGTTTTTCACCATTACAAGTCGGGAACTGCGATATCTAATGTGAAAGCGCATGAAACCGTCGTAATCTTGCAGAAAACATTGTAAAGTAGCGAATAAAACGTTTTCTAACGATAGAAGTGCGAAGGTTCGGTTAGCTTTAGCTAGGTAGCGTCGTGAAACCGCCAAAAACGATGTCATCTAACGAGATAGTGTTGTTTTATTGCGAGTACGAAACTGCGATAGGTGAAATATTGGGAAAGCACACAAAATGGCATGAACTAGCCAGATACTGCGTCTTGTGCCGTTACAAGTGCGAAACTGCTTTATTGTGATATTCTCGTTAAAGCGCATGCAAGTATCGTGAAACCTTAAAGAACGATGTCATTTAGCGAGATACAGCGTTCTGAACTGTAATAAGTTGGTGAGAAACTGTGAGGTCAAGCAAATATCGTAATTGTGAACGAAACAGTGTAATTGAGCGTATTTAGATACAAGTGCGAATGTTAGGTTAGGTTGAGATATCAACCGTCGTAAAACCGCATTAAACAGTCACTTAGTGAGATGTAGTGTTTTTCAACATTACAAGTCGGGAACTACGATATCTAATGTGAAAGCGCATGAAACCGTCGTAATCTTGTAGAAAACATTGTAAAGTTGCGAGTTAAACGTTTTCTAACGATAGAAGTGCGAAGGTTAGCTTGAGTTATGTTAGTTTAAGCTATGTAGCGTCGTGATACCACCAAAAAGGACGTCAACTAACGAGATAGCGTTGTTTTATTGCATGTACGTAACTGCAATAGGTGAAATGTTGTGAAAGTACACAAAACGGCTTGAACAAGCCAGATACTGCGTGTTGTACCGTTACAAGTGCGAAACTGCTATAATGTGATATTCTTGTTAAAGCGCATGCAAGCATCGTGAAACCTTAAAGAACGATGTCATTTAGCGAGATACAGC